>NW_028227258.1:17207500-17402500 GCF_978045245.1 Mus caroli
AACTTCTACCTTCAAATCTGACAATATTGTGTAAGTACTGCCCATCTTCCCAGAGCAGCTAAATGAGTGGTAAGGAAAACCCAAAGAGGAAGAAAACAATTTCATATGGTCATGTACAAGATTAGAGGTAAGTACCTAAATAAGGTGGAAGTCTGAATGTCAGAATCGCAGCCTGATGTCATGCTATTCAGAGCCTGACTAGGTGGAATCCCTAAGACACTAGAAACACTCAAGCATTATTGGTCTCATTAAAGGTAAGAATGACTTTGGCAGCCCTTTATCCCTAAACATGGAGACAGTCTTGAGCTGTAGTCTAGGTGTGCAAGGGCTTTAGCACCCACAATTAGAGTTAGTATACCCAAAAGTACAGTTGAGGGTGTGTGTGCACATAGCTCCTAGTACTAAGGCATTATCGGTCGGGTGGACGGGAGTGAAGACTGCTGCAGGTAGCAGGCAACTTTGGGGCCTGTGCCAGCCAGCACTACATCATGTCATTCAGCCTCCTAAAATAAACACTGATATGACATTGCATTAAATATAAATAAATTCAGTCTAGGGGGAGATTTGAACCTCAGAGTTTTAATAATGAAAAAAGTCACTTTGTGCTATGAAATTGACATAACCTAAATAAAATAGGGGAGGATACCTATTTTATTACCTATTACTAGTAAATGTACTGGATCAAATACGACCAAGTCAGAGTCAGCAGCATCTGAAATAGATACTGCTTCATTAGCAAATTGGGCTCATTCTAGGATTGCAAGTGTAGTTTATTACTAGGAAGTCCATAAGGCTACTTGCCATATTAATAGATTAAATAAAAAAAAAAGATAAATTAGAGATCTCATTCCTGATTTTTTTTTAAGCAAAGGAAGTAGTTTCTTAAACTGACAGATAGTGTCTATTAAAAACATTAAGAAATATAACCAATTACATCATCCTCTACATCAACAGTTCTCAGCCTGTAGACCGAGACCCGCTTTAGGGGGCCAAACAACTATTTCCCAGGGGCTACATATCAGATATTTATATCAGCAAAATTACACTTAGGAAATAACAACAAAAATGGGGGTCACTACATCATGGACTGTATTAAAGAGTCACAGGGTTAGGAAGGTTGAGGGCCACTGGTTTATATCCTTCCTTTGTGGAAACATTTTCAGTTGGGGATTAAAGCTAGGACACCTGTCATCATTACTGTATTGTTTATCAAAAGGAACGAACTAGCCATTATTCCAGATAGCTGTGATTGTCTACTGGGCAAACTTCAGGGGTCTGGGCATGTAGCTCAGCAGCTAAAGAACTTGTCTAGAATGCTCAGTCCCCCTCATCTAGGGCACACATGGAATCCTAGCAAGTGGGACTTGGAAATAGGTAGGTCAGCCCATGTATAGACTTGAAGGCCAGCACATGACACTTGAGGACCAGGAAGAGGCTAAGGGAGAGGCTAGGCAAGAGAAAACTCTCAGGATCACAACTTGCTAACAGTAGTGATTTATTCAAGCTGTCATGTGTCAGCATAACATCAAGATAAGAAATAACCTAGAAACAACTAGAACAGCAGCAAAACCAGCTGCCTATAAGTTAGAAAAATCCTTTATTGGGAGACATTAAAAAAATCTAAATACATACTCATTTATAGTATGATGTTTCTCTCAAATTAGTCTATACATTTTGAGCACAACTCCAGTCAGAATCCCAGTAGATTTTTGTGGATCTTTACAAGACCATGTTACCTGGAAGAGTGAATGATATGCAGTAAACAGTGATGAACTCTCACATATGTGATGGCTCTTGTGAAACTCCCCCAATCATATTGGGAATTAGCAAGAAAAATGGTCCTGATTATGCTACTGAACCACTAATGTGAGCTTGGGCAGTGTTGGGGTTTGGATAGAAAATGCCCTGTGGATTCATGTATGTGGGTCACTGGCTGATATGGTGGTGCAGCTTTGAGAAGTTGGAGGTCATCATTCTGAAGATGGGACCTTGTGGAGTGAAGTGGGTCACTGTCTCAGGCATAAGATTTATTGCCCCTCCCCAGTCAGCCTCCATGTTTCCTGGCTACCCCCATGATAGAACCTGCTACCTTGGCCTCTTATTTTCATGATTACAATCTGCTTCCCGCCATGACTGACTCATGTAAATGACCTTTTACTAAGTATTTTGTCACAGTGACAATTCCAAAGGTTTCAGCTTGCTAGGAGTATGTGAACATTTCATCCATCAACCTTTTAACATTTTTAGTCCTCAGTGTAGAGCCCAGCCTAGCCACTTGGTCTGTCCCTTTCTAGAGTTAATCTTGAGATCCTCGAACGAAAGGCAAAGCCTTCACAGCTTAACCATGTATTTGGTGACCTTTAAAATCTTTTAGAGCCGGGCGTGGTGGCGCACGCCTTTAATCCCAGCACTCGGGAGGCAGAGGCAGGCGGATTTCTGAGTTCGAGGCCAGCCTGGTCTACAAAGTGAGCTCCAGGACAGCCAGGGCTATACAGAGAAACCCTGTCTCGTAAAAACCAAAAAAAAAAAAAAAAAAAAAAAAAAAAAATCTTTTAGAGGCATCATTGAAAATCTCTAGAACACAATCTGGCATCCACAGAAAACAGTAGTCTCAAAGTCAAAGCTAAAATGCTGGTGTCATGGCCAAAACTCCAGCCCCATTGTGTAGTGAAATGTAGATGGGTGTGCAAAAAGAAAACAGAAGCTGGATGTAGAGGTTTTACTTGCTGGGTTAATAAATATTAGAAGGCTTGAAGTCCATTGTTGAGTCTTCCAGTTCTCTTAGCTATAAAGTCAAAAGGAACCAAAATTGTACTGACTGAGACTGTTAAGGGGACTCTGAGGACTCAGACCAACTAATCTGGCTTGATACCTTCCGTGAGGGGTTTAGCGTAATTGGCATATGTTCACCTGAGAACTCCATTAATTTTACTCCCTAGACTTTTCAGAGTAAAAACTGAGTTTTCAAACTGAATTCACTAAGAGCACTAAACTGGTTTTGGTTTGAGTGGCTTTAATTCTGTCGTCCTTGTTGCTTTAAAACCATGTTTTGGCATGAACATGAAGCTTAGCACATTATCCAGAAGTATTTTGTATGCATACCAGCAGTCTTTCTGTCTCAAATGCTTTAAACCTAAGCATCTCATCAATAAGGCCTGAGAGAAGCAGGCTGGTACAAACCAAGGAAGGCATAAGAATTGTTCTACCAGAGAAAAGCTGTTTTGCAGTGGGCCTTTGTGACACTGTTGTGTCTGACATTGTTCTTATACTTGTCTTACATATGCCCCCTACACATTGTTCTTACATTGTGTCTTACATTGCCCCCTAAAACTACTGGGATGTTTTTGTGGCAGCTCCTAAGATAGTGTAATTTCCTGAGTGAGTATTTTGAGATGATGCTTGCCATGGGCAACCAACCATATGATTAGACAGACAGTAGACCTCCAACCTAAGACCTGGTAGCCCTGACACCTGCAAAGGGAGAAGTGCTGAGGGATATGGATACCAATGTAAACATCAATTAGCTGACATAAGAATGCTGCCATAAAACCTAAGAGCCTGCTGACTCTATCTATCATCTCACCACATAGAAGGCTGAGGTAGAAGAGTTTCAAGTTCCAGGCTCCATAGAGAGAGCCTGTTCAGAAAACCCAAGTCACACAACTCAAAGAGCAGTTAAAATGTGATAGCTGACACCCAAGGTTCCTGGAAAAAAAAAGTGCCCAAAGAGGGTCTGGAGTTGTGCCCTTCCACCAGCCTTGACCAGCAGACTGTTCACCTCTGTCCTTTTATTATTAAAAAAGAAAAATAAACATTCTTCCCTGAGCTCTGCTATAACAAATTAATGAAATTAAAGTGAGAGCTTCAATTTTCAGCCAGCTGCCATCTGGGTAGCAAGCTTGCATCTGAAGTGTGGCTCAGTTTTGAACTTATATTCCATACTACCTCCTATATTCTAAACACTACCTCTAGGTAGATAGGGTTGAAATTTTTTTCCTAAGCAATTTCTATTTAGGTATTTTACTTGGTATGTAGGGAAGCAGACACACTTACAGGGAGTCAAAGTGATTGGTATGTGAGGGAAAACAGATATCTTAAAGTCTGTCAAAAGCCTCTAGAAACTACTTTAAAGGCCACGTCTCCCCTCCCACAGACCGGGAATGGGCACTGAGGGAATGACATGAAAGACACAGGGGTCTCTCTCTGACCTGGAGATCAATTGATGATGTCTTTATTGTGATGCCACTTAGTCCTGACATCCTGAGGCATATGTGTAGGGAGAGCATAATGAGGGGGTCAGGAAGTCTTTCCGCAGCTCCACAAATGGTAGATGAGATTAAAATCCAGCATCAGGAAAAGTCAGGGCCACTGACAATTGGAAATATTAGCCTGGGGCATAGAAGCCTTTTGCCTGGATTAGGACCAGATGGGTACAAGGCTGACCCCTTTAGTAGTTCATTATGATAATTAAAGTAAATCTCACACCTGTGATAGAAAATTAGCACAGGCCCCAAAGACAGCCCTGGAGAATGTATATTTACTGCTGTGAACACAAAGGCATACTATCAAGAGGCATTGAGATGCAGGAGTTTTTAGTTTGCAAGAATAACTAAAGGGAAATTTCTAGCTATTAACTCCTTGTCACCCAGCTGATAAAAGTTAACCTCTTTCTGCATGAATATAGTGTGCTACATACATATTTGTGCTCCCACGTGCGTGGACGTGCACGCGGAGGATCAAGGCTGACCTCAGGTGACTCTCCACCTTATATATTGAGACACGGTCTCTTGGCTGAACCCAGACTTCATCTGTTTCTGCTTGCTTGCCTAGCCAACTCTTGGGGATTCAGGGTGGCCTCTCACATCCCCCCAACTTGCATGCGTGTTCTGTAGAGCAATACTGTCACACCTGTAATGACAAGGGTTTTACTCCTTTTCTCCAATCCTCAAAAGAATGTACTGCTATTTGTTTTGCTTTGAAGACAGGACTTCTATGTAGCCACATGCCTCTGCATTTTGAGTGCTGGGCTTAAAGGCGTGCACCACCACCACCTGGCCAGAATTCACTTTTTCTAAGAACTTGTATGTAAGGTTTGCTTTTAAATATTCTCTTTACAGAGTTCTACTTGAAAGATCTGGCTGACTTCAGTACTGAGGCAAACTTCTTATGAAATTATCCCTTGTGGTCTGGCTGCATAGAAAGAGCACACTGTTTCTATCCAAGAGACCTCAGTCCCATTTCAGCTACTAGAATATGGGCAGATCTTTTAATTTCTAGAGGCTTCTCTGACATTAAATGTGGAGAGAGGGCCAGTGTGACAGGACAGGACAGGAGAGAGGTTCCTCCATCTTGTATTTTGTCTGAGACCATTTCAAGTTTTACTAAAATTTGACCTCCTTGATGGAGAAGCCCATGGAAAATTACCCAACTCTAGTATTCTAGGAACTCTTGGTCAAGATGCCTCAGCTGACTTAGCTTTTATTAAATTGCCTGCTTGTCTAGAACCCCCTCCAGCTAACCTTTTATCTTAGCTTCTGTAAAATTGCTTACTTGAAGCCACCCCCTACTCCCCTCAGTGGCCTAGTGGGATACCAGGACATGGTTTCTGCCTTCAAAACCCTTACGCTCTGGACATTGGGGAAGACCCCTGGGCCCCTGCATATACCTGAGTGTCATCTCAGCCAACTACAATAAAGACTGAATTGGCTGTAAACTGGGTCTGAGTAGAAGATTCCCTAAAACACCTGTACTGAAAGTATACGAAACTGACAGCCAACTACCTGAACTCAGTAATAACAAACCAGCAATGAAGGGAGTAACACCCAGTGCTTTAAGGCAGGTGCAATGTGTTCACATCAGGTAAAATTTTAAAATGCTGACATATACAGAATAGATTTGCTTTACCTATGCAGAAAGTGTCCCATGCTAAGTTCACTAATTAACAATTTGCTAAAATGTAACTAAACAGCCTGAATCCAGGTTTTAAGGATGATCATCTTAGAGTTAAGAGTCCACACAAAAATAATTTTTCAAACCCTTTCCCGAGCCTACAGTAATAGTTTTGATCTTGCCACACTGAGTAAGTACAGGCCTGTGCACATTCTCAAGCCTGAGTAGTTCTGGGATCAAACTCAGGCCTGCCCTTACCCTCAGAATGGACTTTTCTTTCTTAATTTGGTATCCAGACCTCAACCACACATAGAATTTTGTTTTACTTCTACCTCAAAAACAAAACAAAACAAAACAAATCCTATATTCCTGGTTTTTAACTACACTTTTCTTTTTTTTTCCTTTATGAATATTTTTTTAATTTTTAATATTTTTATTACATATTATCCTCAGTTACATTTCCAATGCTATCCCAAAAGTCCCCCATAGCGCCCCCCACTTCCCTACCCACCCATTCCCATTCTTTTGGCCCTGGCATTCCCCTATATTTGGGCATATAAAGTTTGCAAGTCCAATGGGCCTCTCTTTCCATTGATGGCCGACTAGGCCATCTTTCGATACATATGCAGCTAGAGACAAGAGCTCGGGGTTCTGGTTAGTACATCATGTTGTTCCAACAATAGGGTTGCAGATCCTTTTAGCTCCTTGGGTACTTTCTCTAGCTTCTCCATTGGGAGCCCTGTGATACATCCAATAGCTGTCTGTGAACATCCACTCCTGTGTTTGCTAGGCCCCGTCATCGTCTCACAAGAGACACCTATATTTGGGTCCTTTCAGCAAAATCTTGCTAGTGTATGCAATGGTGTCAGCGTTTAGAAGCTGCTTATGGGATGGATCCCTGGATACGGCAGTCTCTAAATGGTCCATCCTTTCATCACAGCTACGAACTTTGTCTCTGTAACTCCTTCCCTGGGTGTTTTGTTCCCAATTCTAAGAAGGGGCACAGTGTCCACACTTTGGTCTTCATTCTTCTTGAGTTTCATGCGTTTAGTAAATTGTATCTTATATCTTGGGTATCCTAAGTTTTGGGCTAATATCCACTTATCAGTGAATACATATTGTGTGAGTTCTTTTGTGATTGTGTTACTTCACTCAAGATGATGCCCTCCAGGTCCATCCATTTGGCTAGGAATTTCATAAATTCATTCATTTTAATAGCTGAGTAGTACTCCATTGTGTAAATGTACCATAATTTCTGTATCCATTCCTCTGTTGAGGGACATCTGGGTTCTTTCCAGCTTCTGGCTATTATAAATAGGGCTGCTATGAACATAGTGGAGCATGTGTCCTTTTTACCGGTTGGGACATCTTCTGGATATATGCCCAGGAGAGGTATTGCTGGATCCTCCGGTAGTACTATGTCCAATTTTCTGAGGAACTGCCAGACTGATTTCCAGAGTGGTTGTACAAGCTTGCAATCCCACCAACAATGGAGGAGTGTTCCTCTTTCTCCACATCCTCGCCAGCATCTGCTGTCACCTGAATTTTTGATCTTAGCCATTCTGACTGGTGTGAGGTAGAATCTCAGGGTTGTTTTGATTTGCATTTCCCTGATGATTAAGGATGTTGAACATTTTTTCAGGTGCTTCTCTGCCATTCGGTATTCCTCAGGTGAGAATTCTTTGTTCAGTTCTAAGCCCCATTTTTTAATGGGGTTATTTGACTTTCTGGAGTCCACCTTCTTGAGTTCTTTATATATAATGGATATTAGTCCCCTATCTGATTTAGGATAGGTGAAGATCCTTTCCCAATCTGTTGGTGTTTTTTTTTTGTCTTATTGATGGTGTCTTTAGCCTTGCAGAAGCTTTGCAGTTTCATGAGGTCCCACTTGTCAATTCTCGATCTTACAGCACAAGCCATTACTGTTCTATTCAAGAATTTTTCCCCTGTGCCCATATCTTCAAGGCTTTTCCCCACTTTTTCCTCTATAAGTTTCAGTGTCTCTGGTTTTATGTGAAGTTCCTTGATCCACTTAGACTTGACCTTAGTACAAGGAGATAGGAATGGATCGATTCGCATTCTTCTACATGTTAACAACCAGTTGTGCCAGCACCATTTGTTGAAAATGCTGTCTTTCTTCCACTGGATGTTTTTAGCTCCCTTGTCGAAGATCAAGTGACCGTAGGTGTGTGGGTTCATTTCTGGGTCTTCAATTCTATTCCATTGGTCTTCTTGTCTGTCACTATACCAGTACCATGCAGTTTTTATCACAATTGCTCTGTAGTAGAGCTTTAGGTCCAGCATGGTGATTCCACCAGAGGTTCTTTTATCCTTGAGAAGAGTTTTTGCTATCCTAGGTTTTTTGTTATTCCAGATAAATTTGCAGATTGCACTTTCTAATTCGTTGAAGAATTGAGTTGGAATTTTGATGGGGATTGCATTGAATCTGTAGATTGCTTTTGGCAAGATAGCCATTTTTACAATATTGATCCTGCCAATTCCTGAGCATGGGAGATCTTTCCATCTTCTGAGATCTTCTATAATTTCTTTCTTCAGAGACTTGAAGTTTTTATTATACAGATCTTTCACTTCCTTAGTTAGAGTCACGCCAAGATATTTTATATTATTTGTGACTATTGAGAAGGGTGTTGTTTCCCTAATTTCTTTCTCAGCCTGTTTATTCTTTGTGTAGAGAAAGGCCATTGATTTGTTTGAGTTAATTTTATATCCAGCTACTTCACCGAAGCTGTTTATCAGGCTTAGGAGTTCTCTGGTGGAATTTTTAGGGTCACTTATATATACTATCATATCATCTGCAAAGAGTGATATTTTGACTTCATCTTTTCCAATTTGTATCCCTTTGATCTCCTTTTGTTGTCGAATTGCTCTGGCTAGGACTTCAAGTACAATGTTGAATAGGTATGGAGAAAGTGGACAGCCTTGTCTAGTCCCTGATTTTAGAGGGATTGCTTCAAGCTTCTCACCATTTACTTTGATGTTGGCTACTGGTTTGCTGTAGATTGCTTTTATCATGTTTAGGTATGGGCCTTGAATTCCTGATCTTTCCAAGACTTTTATCATGAATGGGTGTTGGATCTTGTCAAATGCTTTTTCCGCATCTAACGAGATGACCATGTGGTTTTTGTCTTTGAGTTTGTTTATATACTGGATTACGTTGATGGATTTCCGTATATTGAACCATCCCTGCATACCTGGGATGAAACCTACTTGGTCAGGATGGATGATTGTTTTGATGTGTTCTTGGATTCGGTTAGCAAGAACTTTATTGAAGATTTTTGCATCAATATTCATAAGGGATATTGGTCTGAAGTTTTCATTCTTTGTTGGGTCTTTTTGTGGTTTAGGTATCAGAGTAATTGTGGCTTCATAGAATGAGTTGGGTAGAGTACCTTCTGTTTCTATTTTGTGGAATAGTTTGTGAAGATCTGGGATTAGATCTTCTTTGAAGGTCTGATAGAACTCTGCACTAAACCCATCTGGTCCTGGGCTTTTTTTAGTTGGGAGACTATTAATGACTGCTTCTATTTCTTTGGGGGATATAGGGCTGTTTAGATCATTAACCTGATCTTGATTCAACTTTGGTACCTGGTATCTGTCTAGGAACTTCTCCATTTCATCCAGGTTCTCCAGTTTTGTTGAGTATAGCCTTTGGTAGAAGGATCTGATGGTGTTTTGGATGTCTTCAGGATCTGTTGTTATGTCTCCTTTTTCATTTCTGATTTTGTTAATTAGGATGCTTTCCCTGTGCCCTCTAGTGAGTCTGGCTAAGGGTTTATCTATCTTGTTGATGTTCTCAAAGAACCAGCTCCTTGATTGGTTGATTCTTTGAATAGTTCTTCTTGTTTCCACTTGGTTGATTTCCCCCCTGAGATTGATTATTTCCTGCCGTCTACTCCTCTTGGGTGAATTTGCTTCCTTTTGTTCTAGTGCTTTTAGGTATGTTGTCAAGCTGCTAATGTGTGCTCTCTCTAGTTTCTTTTTGGAGGCACTCAGTGCTATGAGTTTTCCTCTTAGAAATGCTTTCATTGCGTCCCATAAGTTTGGGTATGTTGTGGCTTCATTTTCATTGAACTCTAAAAAGTCCTTAATTTCTTTCTTTATTCCTTCCTTGACCAAGGTATCATTGAGAAGAGTGTTGTTCAGTTTCCACGTGAAGGTTGGCTTTCTATTATTTATTTTGTTATTGAAGATCAGCCTTAGTCCATGGTGATCTGATAGGATGCATGGGATTTCAATATTTTTGTATCTGTTGAGGCCTGTTTTGTGACCAATTATGTGGTCAATTTTGGAGAAGGTACCATGAGGTGCTGAGAAGAAGGTATATCCTTTTGTTTTAGGATAGAATGTTCTGTAGATATCTGCCAGATCCATTTGATTCATAATTTCTGTTAGTTTCACTGTGTCCCTGTTTAGTTTCTGTTTCCATGATCTGTCCATTGGTGAAAGTGGTGTGTTGAAGTCTCCCACTATTATTGTATGAGGTGCAATGTGTGCTTTGAGATTTACTAGAGTTTCTTTAATGAATGTGGCTGCCTTTGTATTTGGAGCATAGATATTCAGGATTGATAGTTCCTCTTGGAGGATTTTACCTTTGATGAGTATGAAGTGCCCCTCCCTGTCTTTTTTAATGACTTTGGGTTGGAAGTCAATCTTATCAGATATTAGAATGGCTACTCCAGCTTGTTTCTTCATACCATTTGCTTGGAAAATTGTTTTCCAGCCTTTCATTCTGAGGTAGTGTCTATCTTTTTCTCTGAGATGAGTTTCCTGTAAGCAGCAAAATGTTGGGTCTTGTTTGTGTAGCCAGTTTGTTAGTCTATGTCTTTTTATCGGGGAGTTGAGTCCATTGATATTAAGAGATAATTAAGGAAAAGTAATTATTGTTTCCTGTTATTTTTGTTGTTAAAGTTGGCATTCTGTTCTTGTGGCTGTCTTCTTTTAGGTTTGTTGAGGGATTACCTTCTTGTTGTTTCTAGGGCGTGGTTCCTGTCCTTGTATTGGTTTTTTTCTGTTGTCATCCTTTGAAGGGCTGGATTCGTGGAGAGATAATGTGTGAATTTGGTTTTGTCGTGGAATACTTTGGTTTCTCCATCTATGTTAATTGAGAGTTTGGCTGGGTATAGTAGCCTGGGCTGGAGTTTGTGTTCTTTTAGTGTCTGTATAACATCCGTCCAGGATCTTCTGGCTTTCATAGTCTCTGGATTAGAAATCTGGTGTAATTCTGATAGGCTTGCCTTTATATGTTACTTGGCCTTTTTCTCTTACTGCTTTTAGTATTCTGTTTTTATTTAGAGCATTTGTTGTTCTGATTATTATGTGTCGGGAGGTATTTCTTTTCTGGTCCAGTCTATTTGGAGTTCTGTAGGCTTCTTATATGTTCATGGGCATCTCTTTCTTTAGATTTGGGAAGTTTTCTTCTATAATTTTGTTGAAGATGTTTGCTGGTCCTTTGAGTTGAAAATCTTCATTCTCATCCACTCCTATTATCCGTAGGTTTGGTCTTCTCATTGTGTCCTGTATTTCTTGGATGTTTTGAGTTAGGATCCTTTTGCATTTTACATTTTCCTTGATTGTTGTGCCGATGTTCTCTATGGAATCTTCTGCACCTGAGATTCTCTCTTCCATCTCTTGTATTCTGTTGTTGATGCTGGTATCTATGGTTCCAGATTTCTTTCCTAGGGTTTCTATCTCCAGTGTTGCCTCATTTTGGGTTTTCTTTATTGTGTCTACTTCCCTTTTTAGGTCTAGTATGGTTTTGTTCATTTCCATCATCTGTTTGGATGTGTTTTCCTGTTTTTCTGTAAGGACTTCTACCCGTTTGATTATGTTATCCTGTTTTTCTTTAAGGACTTGTAACTCTTTAGCAGTGTTCTCCTGCAATTCTTTAAGGGATTTTTGTGCTTCCTCTTTACTGTCTTCTATCTGTTTACCAGTGTTCCTTTGTATTTCTTTAAGTGTGTTATTAAAGTCCTTCTTGAAGTCCTCTACCATCATCATGAGATATGCTTTTAGATCCGTGTCTAGCTTTTCTGGTGTGTTGGGGTGCCCTGGACTGGGCGAAGTGGGAGTGCTGGGTTCTGATGATGGTGAGTGGTCTTGGTTTCTGTTAGTAAGATTCTTACGTTTACCTTTCGCCATCTGGTAATCTCTGGGGTTAGTTGTTGTCGTTGTCACTGTTTAAAGATTGGAGCAGAAGCTGTGTTCTACTCACCAGCAGTCTCAAAATCCTGTGGCGGGGGTCGTGGGTAACTGGCGGGTGTCAGCCGACCCTGCGCTCTAGCTACTCCGGTGCTGGTCCGGCCGGAAGAGGCCTGTGGCCCTACTCAGGCCGGTTCTCTGCTTCCCTAACTAATGCAGTCTCAGGTCCCGCGCGCAATTGGATTGGAGCAGAAGCTGTGTTCCACTCACCAGAAGTCTTAAGATCCTGTGGTGGGTGTTGTGGGTAGCTGGTGAGTGTCAGCCGACCCTGTGCCCTAGCTACCCCGGTGCTTTTCTGACCGGAGAGGCTTGTGGCCCTACTGAGGCCGGATTTCTGCCTCCCCAACCAAAGCAGTCTCAGGTCCCGCGTGATTGGACTGGAGCAGAAGCTGTGTTCCACTCACCAGCAGTCTCAAAATCCTGTGGCGGGGGTCCTGGGTAGCTGGCGGGTGTCAGCTGACCCTGCGCTCTAGCTACCTCTGTGCTGGTCCGGCCGGAAGAGAGCTTAACTACATTTTTCTAATTAACATTCCACACCTGGAAAAAACCTAGAATGCCCTATTACAACAGATTAGCTGGTAGGTAGGGTGGAAACTAGGGGTTACAAGCACACGTGCTATGCATTTACTACAGCATGGAGCTGCTCCCCTAGCCTTGAGAAAGCCAACACAGCAAAACAGCTGAAGGAAATGAAATTCTAGGCAACTTCTGGGGGTTCAATTTTCCAGCTCTCCTGAGGGCTGATCTTAATAATTGCCAAAGCCACACTTCTTTTTTTTTTTTAAAGATTTTTTATTTATTATATGTAAGTACACTGTAGCTGTCTTCAGGGCATCAGGTCTCATTATGGGTGGTTGTGAGCCACAATGTGGTTGCTGGGATTTGAACTTCGGAAGAGCAGTCGGGTGCTCTTACCCACTGAGCCATCTCACCAGCCCCAAAGCCACACTTCTTAAACCTAGTTGTGGTTGCAGGTTGCAGTTGTCTCTCAATTGGGACCCATGTGATCCTCACTAAAGTCTAGGGAAGACAAGGGCGCTAGCTGTGTGATGTAAGAAACTATACATGGGTCTTACTCTAGGGTAGGAGATGGGCTTGAGCTACCTAGAATAAACTGCATCACCAAGTGTGCAGTCAGTCCTACACTTGGACTGTAGACATCCAGCATCTGTCTCTCCATGTTTAACCTAGCTTTGTGCAATACCATGTAAGCACCCAATGTTTCACCTAAGGAAGAAATATTATTCTTCATGGTCCCATGCCCATGGTCCTTCCATGAACAGCAGACTGACAGTAGAAGGAGAAGTCTTCTATGGACCAAGATCTGAACCTGCCTCGAAGACCTAGTGTCTGTGTACTGTTACCTCCAGTCTACTTTAGTGATGTCTAAGAGGCAAGTTACCTATTCCAACTTAAACAGCAAAATTTCATTAGTTTTCTCTTCAAGTGCCTACATAAGAGACCTTTTTACACTGACATGTAAAATACTTTGAATATTATCAATGATGTGGGACTAAATAATTTCTAAACACTCTGAGGGCCCAGTAATCGTCATACAAATCCCAATAACATAACTAAGAACCAGAGACAAGCTGGTTCTGTGAAAATGACTTATAAACATTCCAAATTTACTACCATCCCTTCTGACTGAGTTTAGTGAAAACAGCTTTAACTAGTTCACATACTGATGCTTATAACTTCCCATGGCCTCTTCTGTGTCCTCTGAATGCTCTTTCTCACACTGTGTGTGTTGGAGATATTAACGATGGTTCCCAAGCTTCTTAGATAAAAATGATGAAAAGCAAGGCTCTCTCAGCTATATTACCTGTAATAATGTACAGGATTTATAATTGCATATTATAAATTTCATTAATACTATAACAAAAACTTTGGTTTTAAATTTTTATTTGAGAATTACATATTTCAATACTTTCCAAAATACTGTTTCCTAGGTCACTAAAAAAGAAAGCAGATTCAGTAAGAAATTTAAGTCATTAAATATGTTGCACTAGTATATACATACAGAAGACTAAGCAATAATATTTAGCTCTGGAATGGGTACCATCTCCTTTTTCCTCATTAACGGCTCAACCAGCACTGTGTGGCTATGTACAAAGTTCCATATTCCATGTACATTAAGAGTGTGACACTTAGTTGCCTCAGCTTATAGCTGGGGTAATTTGTCCACTGGGGTGTCAAACTTGAAGTCTGAAGGGAAGAGATCTGGAGCCCGAGGGTAGATCAGTCTGTAGGACTGTCGGATTGTAACATCAGCAACACCAGCAATATCCCCGATTTCTAACAGACAAAAAAACAAGACATTCAGTTGATCTGCTCCACCTCTTTCCTATACCAAGAAGAAAAACAACACTCCAATTTCACTTTTTAAAATTGATAAGGGAAATACAATATAACAGGTATACGCAGGAGTCAAAGTCAATATAAACAGTAACAGTCATTGGCCTCTTTAAAGGTATATTATAAATACTAAAAGACATATGTTGCAGGATATTTAATTCCACTGTGAACTCAGACACTGTGAACTATTTCTAACTGTTCTGTCTCAGTCTTTGACCCTAGAGCTTTCTGTTTACTGTAAACAAGTACCTGTGGTGTGGCTCAGGGCTACCTAAATGAAGTCAATCCTGCAAGTAAGCAACTAGCAGGGAGTGAACAGGAATAAATGGAAAGGAGGATCGTTGAAAGGAGAGTATTTAAGACAAGAGTGTGTGGAGAAGGAGCCTTTTCCTTCTGGGACACCAATGAAGTAGGAAGGTCAGCTGGGTGCTTTCTCTACCCCCTGAACTAGCAGACTTTCACCACAGCATCTGGCTCCTGAGACTCTTGGTAAAATTGAACAGCAGGGACTTTTGTTAAAAGAACAGCTATATGTGGAGCAACCCAAGGCATGTCCCTGTGGTGGCAGACACTTTTGTCAGGTCCTCTGTTTCAGGGCCAAGACAATATGCTACCATGTACAAAAAGCCTGTGTTTATCCCAAGCACAGCATAAAATCATCCTCAGCTACATGGCAAGTTTGAGGCCAGCTTGGGATAGATGAGGCCTTGCCTCAAAACAAATAAAAACCAACCACACAAATGGGGAAGGATTATGAGGCCCCATCCCTGCCTGGCAGATGACTGACAATTAATAGTGGCTGGGAAAGGGGTGATATAACTCTTAGGTAGGGAGCCCTGCTCAAGCTAGGAAAACCTCTCCTTCCTCCTTCCCCAAACACTTCCACACGGAAAAAACTGAGCTAACGTGTCATTGATTTCCACTCAAGAGTGCCCGCCTAGGGACTCGGTTTTTGGCCATGTATAACCACAATCCCAGATCCTAGCTGAGATGTCATCGCTCTGCCTAAACATAAAGCCAGTTTTAGCCTGGAAGTGTAACTTCACTGACCTCCACCTGGGAGATGGATGAACCCACTTGAGAGGTGCTTCCTAATAAACTAGCCTTTATCTACTTTAATCTGGTGTAATCTGGCCTATATCTGCATCACCCAAGGAGAGTAACCACTGATAAGCTGTGCAGGTTCCAGTAAATCCCTTCACAAAAGACACATATTAAAATTAAATAATTTAATTTGGAAAAGGAGCCTTGTACACAAGGCTATATGCCTCTAAATAATCACTATAAGCAAACTGCTGTATTTTCTTCAGGCATTTGTTTTGTTTTGAGGCGCTAGGAATAAAAACCAGGCTCTCAAGCACACTAAGCAAATAATCTCTTGGTGAATAGGACTATGTCCAATCCTTCCTCCTTATGGGTTAATACTTCAAGGATCTGAATAGTTAACCCTTTTCATGGGAGATTATGAGTAAGACCTACACTCCCAGCCTTGCCATCTCATTGGCTGATGTCCTGATGAAGCGCCTACCTTTCTGTGTTCGCTTCTCAGCTGAAGCCTGGGAAGCCATGTAAATAGCTGCTGCTGCCACAGAGATCGGGCTCCTGCCAGGAACCAAGTCCAGCTCCACTGCCTTGCGGGCTATGTGTGTAGCTGCCATCTGCACTTGCTTGGGGAGGCAAAGGTTGGAGCAGAACCTGGACATGAAGTCCCCAGTTGTGATCAGATCCACGCTGGTTTCCAGAGCTTTCAAAATCAGTTTAAAACAGCGGCCAATTTCTTTCTTAGAGATTCGAGACACAGCACATATTTCTAAAAGAGAAAGTATTTTTAAAGAATTTGTAAGACAATTCATTTTATAATTTTTTATTATAAAATTAAGTAATAATTATTATTTATTATTACTAAATTATTAAAATATTCTGGTTGTAAAAAAAAATTCAATCAAGGCTTAAAGATGAGGCCCTAAATCCTCTCAGCAGTACTTCCTATGGAGCATATTTATTCAAAATATATTGGTTTATATTTTCACCACACTCTGGACTGTTTTCTTTCAAAACACAAACTTATCTAGTTCAATTTATACAATAAGTTTCTCCAAGGAGTCAACTTCTCTGACAGCCTGGTAAGGAATGTTCTAAGGAGAAGAAAGAAAACACTCAAGCTGAAGACTGCGCATGCACATGGATGACCTGCAACTGTCTGCATGCTGTCGTTATATAAGCTAAACTCTTACCCCTGTTTGAGCTGTTACAGCAAAAAGATGTGATAGTCATCCCTCTCACTGTGACTTAGGAAAGCTTATGAAAATGCTCATTGGATATGGTGAATATAGTCCCAACCTGGACCTGGTCAGTGAAGGGCAGTGTATGTATCACCACAACACTGGAGGAGTTTGTCCTGTGCCGCCCCCCACCCCCAAGTAAACACAAGCTTGACAAAAGCCAGCACTTAACTCAGAAGTCCTTAGCTTGCATAAAACTGCAAACAATAAGCCTCAAAAAACAAAACAAAAATGAAACAACAACCTAATTACATTGACCCCTTCCAAGACCTGACCCCTCAAATGTGAAACCTATGCTGGCTATGGTTTTCATCACCAGCCATGTATGTAACTTCAAAAGCCTCTGCAGCATATGATGTCAGGCCTCCCATAAAGCAGTCAGCTGTGGGGTTGGAGAGATGGCTCAGCAATTAAGAGCACTGGCTATTCTTCCAGAGGTCCTGAATTCAACTCCCTGCAACCACATGCTCACAACCATCTGTAATAGGATCTGATGCCCTCTTCTGGTACCTCTCAAGACAGCTACAATGTACTCACATACATAAAATAAATAATTAAAACACAAACAAAAAAAAGTCAGCTATACTGTTGACTTACAGGGATTAAAATGCTACCTGCATAAGCAGCTTGCAAAGAACATGGCAAAGAAGCCTGTCTTGTACATTTTTCTGTCAAAGAACATACAGAGCCACTTGCAAACGGTGTGTACATGGATCACTTCACTGTGCGGTGTCATTAAGCATCGACCTGCCTGTCTGAGCTCTACTTGGTACACTGAAGCCTACCTTTAAACGTCCTGGGAACGCCTTCTTGTCTACAGGCGATGTACAGACAAGCAGAAGCTATCGCATCATTAGCTCTGCCCTTCAGGCTCTTCTGCTCATACACTTGCTTGAATAAATTATTTGTTCGATCCTTCAAAGCAGAGAAACTTAGTTTAATTAAGTCTAGGCCATTTAATTACTTACAGTATCAAAATTTTATGTGTTCATTAAATTATGCAAAATAAATGTCAGAATGGCTTAAAGGAGGTGGACAAGAACTTACAACTATATTGCGAGGGAGGTTGATTCTGTCCGCCATGGTTGTGATTTCCTTGAATGCGTTCATCATTGCTCTATCAGAACTACTCATTGTTCTCCGGTTCTGATACTTAGAATTGCCAAACTCATCAAAACTTGCAGCTCCTGTACCCTATAAAACAAAGATTTAACCTTGGTCAACATTTTTGGAAAATGTGAACAGTGTCTATGAAAATGTAACGTAAACATTCTGATTCCATACGCCCCGGGAGTCTGTCCAGTGGAGCCCGTGACTCAAGCAGAAACTTCCATGAGAACATGCTTTAAAGACATTGGTTTCACAAATACTTAAATCTTGGCAATTGTTCAAGAATACAGAAAATGGAACTATATGCCATGTTAGAGCTTTCCTACTACACAATCTTGCTTTGTTTATTTCTTTGAGACAGGTTCTCACTATATAGCCCTTAACTGGCTACGTAGCCTGGAGAGATTCTCCAGCTTGACCTGCTGCCTGAAGACAGCTCTAGGATTGAAGTTTGTGACTATGGTGGGGTATGTATGGCCTTTGGTAGAATCATTACTTGGGTCCATCACTGGTTCCCCATCTGGGGTAAACAGATGTTGGATCTCCTCATAAAAAGTCTTACACAACTGATACAAAGATGGTAACGTTGTTTGTAAAAATATGTAATAGGTGTCTGCCTGTGTGTGTGTGTGTCTGTGTACCAGTGCATTACTGATGCCAAGAGAAATCAGAGGAATCCCCTAGGATTGCAGTTACAGTTTGTGAGCCGGGAATTTCACCCAAGTCTTCCAAACGAGCAGCAAAATGCTCTTAATCCCAGGCCAAGTTTCTAATTTTGATTATAAGACTGTAATTTTTTCTTCTGTGGACAGTCAGCCTCTCTCCCCAGCCATCCCTGTCACTGCTCAATGGACACATGAACAAAGTGGCCATGGTGGTCGAGATGGAGGTGCTTGGGCTCAGCAACTCGGACTTCCACTCACCAAGGCTGACCTGGCTACAGCTGCTGCTGATTGCCAGATCTGCCAACAGCAGAAACCAACACTGAGCCCCAGATATGGCACCATTCCTCGAGGTGACCAGCCAGCAACCTGGTGGCAGGTTGACTACATTGGACCACTTCCTTCATGGAAAGGACAGCGTTTTGTTCTTACTGGAGTAGATACTTATTCTGGTTATGGATTTGCCTTTCCTGCACGTAAGGCCTCTGCTAAAACCACCATTCATGGACTGACAGAATGCCTTATCTATCGTCATGGTATTTCACACAGTATTGCTTCTGACCAAGGAACTCATTTCACAGCCAGAGAAGTGCGACAGTGGGGGAAAAAAAGTTGACAGACTTTCACAATACTAACACTGGTGAATCTTATTCCCAAGTCAAGGGTCTTAGTGTGTGACACTTAGTGACACTTTTGCAAAAGTCCTAACTTTCTATTAGCTAGTCTCCCCTTGACATTTCCTGCTAAGTGGAATTATTACCTTGCCAATCATGGTGGACAAATCTCCATCACTCAGAAGAGGATTCTGAGAGTCTCCAACTCTAGATGGGTCTTTTGTTGCTTTGTCATTGCTGAAAGTTCTCCATTCAGATCCCACATCAATAACTCGGTCCCCTAAGAAAGTAAGCACACAATAATTCACCCAGCCAGCCATAGGACTCAGCTCCCCAGGCTGGCTAATGGTTAGCATCCTAATATGGACACTTGGGAGTCAGCTTAGATACCATGTCTTACATGTCTGCTCTGAAGCATTTCCCAACTATGCCAGTCCAGTAATGAGCTATGTAAACTGTATGCTATCATTATTCGTGTCCTGAATCTTATAAGAAAAAATTAGTTAAAAATTAGCAAAAAGAAAAAGCTAGTATGGTAGTCTATGCCTATAGTCCTAGCATTTGGGAGGCTGATCCATAATAAAGAAATCAAGGTTAAACTGACTGCATATACATAAGAAGACCTTGCTTCATAGATCAAAGCAAAATAATAAAATTATCCTTATGTGATACAACAAAGAATAATAATGAAGCCAGGTGTGGTGGTGCAAGCCTTTTATCCCAGCACTCAGGTAGAGGAGGCAGGTAAATATCTGGATCCCGGTGAATTCCCCAGGCTTTATCTCAAGAAAAAGACAGACAGACAAGACAGAGAAAGACAGACAAGTAAAGAGAGAGAATAAAATTTTAAAGGCAGAATTTAAAAAGGCAGACAGGCGTACTTTTCTAGAAGAGGTTGTGGCTAGGTATGTGATATCAAAACACATGACATGAATAGGGCTCACTGGCACTGCTTTAGCGGGAAGAGCTCACTGTCTGGAAACATCTTTGAAGCAAACAGAGATAGCATTGAACACTGAAACACATGCTGATCAGTGTGCCCATAGTAAAAGTTATCATTGAATCCCCAGAGCTATATAAGCACAGGTACCACTTTCACTGGTACTTCACAAACGAGGTTAATTGGCCAAAGATCACACAGCTTGAAATGTGTATCAGATTCCAATTTATTCCACTAAACTCTTTCAATGAATTCTGCCACAGGACAGTTGAAACTCACCATGTTCATCTCTGCCAGTCACTACAAAGTTTCTGTATGGACAGTCAATGAATACAGCGGTTACAAGTATGAGACCAAGCTGCTGCTTAGCTTTGGAAATTTTAATTAATAAGATTTAGATGGAGGGATCATTTCCATTTCCAAAGGTGATAAGAGAGGTTTTCTTCTGCCCTTAGACTGTGAACCTTAGACATGGTTCAGCAGTTAAGAGCACATGTCTTTTTACCAGAGGACCTAAATTTGGTCCTCAGCACCCACACCTATAACTAGCTCTAGAGGCTCCACTCTCTCCACAGGAACGTGTTGACTCCTGTGCACACATCTGCTACAGACAAATATACAAATAATTTAAAATAAAAATCTTAATTTTGACTACATTTACTTATTCTGAATGTGTGTGAGGGTGCATATATCATACATGCAGAAAGGTTAGAGGACAGTTCTCTCCGTCTATCATGTGGGTTCAGGTGGGTGACTTAGTTTGTCAGGCTTGGTGGGAACCACTCTTATCTGTTGAGCCATCATGATGGTCCCAATTATTTTATTTTTATACTTATTTCTTCAGCTTTAGCTGCCCCAGTAGCTTCACATTTTTAAGTCTGTAAAAAACAAATGAGTTAAGTTCCTTAAAAGCAGACAGAAGTCCTCAGTGCTGTCTGCTTATTGCTATGAAAACTAAGAAGGCAGCAGATGATTCCTCCATTTCCAGGGGCGTTAAAGAGGTGTTCTGCCCTTAGACGGCAAAGTTCCCAGGCTCTGCAGCACCTACTCAGTGACAAGGACAATGGAGGGGAAAGATCACTTCAGTGCAGACCATGTCAAATCTTTTACAGAATACAGTAATTAGCAGATATACAGAAGAGCAATTATAATCTAAACCTAGTGATGTACTTTAAGAAAGTAGGTAAATATATAATGGAATGATGTGTTAATGAAGGCTTCTATAAATTCGATTTTCTTTGAACTTCAGAGAACATGCGAATAACCAGTGTATTGCCTGGACAATCACGTTTGAGTGAGAAAGACCACCAACATTCGAGGCAGTGTCCCCACCTGTCATGTCCATATGCACTGAGAAAAAGCAGAGAAGGGCAAAGACCCCAGCGACAGTGACAAGGCATTTTAGCATGCCAGCCTGAGCACGGCTCCAAGGAAGGTCAGAAAAACAAAAACAAAAACATGCACAGAAATGAGGCCTGTGCCCCAAAGTGCCAAATCTGAAAAGGTCAAAGGTCATTTACAGATGTGTAGTTGCATGTAAAGTATGCACATATAATTTTATTTTTTTCAAGCACTCAGGGCCTTAAGCTGGTCAAATGTTCTCTCAACTATAGTGTAAGTCCCCTGTTTGTTTTTACTTTGTGCCAAGGTCTCACTAAATTGTGCAAGCCAGCCTGAGACTCGTGCTAGCCCAGGCAGGAATTTAACACTCGGCCTCCCTAGTAGCTGGGATTGTAGACCTCTGCCACCAGGCCCAGATAGCAAATATTTCAAGGGAGAGAAATCAAGATGTCAAGATGCAGGTGAAGAGGCTTGCGGGTATGCCTCCACACTTACTGTGATTCTACCTCGGTATTTGGAGACAACGCACCAGCAAGCCAAAATCCTTCATTCATAACATTTTCCTTTTGGCATAAAAATACTTTTTACTGATTGTTTTATACTACACTTTTAAATAGTCAAAGTAGACTTTAAAACTAAATGATAAAGTGGCCTAGTATATAGGATAAACAGGAAAGCCCAGCAATGGGCTACTAGGTATATTTTCCAAATACATAGACTTATTTAAGTGACTCAGTCAAGAATCTGTGCCTTATACTAACAAGCACTCCCTTTTAGACAAAACTGCACCCAGCAGCATTTATAAGAATCACATTTCCGGGCTGGTGAGATGGCTCAGTGGGTAAGAGCACCCGACTGCTCTTCCGAAGGTCCAAAGTTCAAATCCCAGCAACCACATGGTGGCTCACAACCACCCTTAATGAGATCTGATGCCCTCTTCTGGTGTGTCTGAAGACAGCTACAGTGTATAAATAAATAAATAAATAAATAAATCTTTAAAAAAAAAAAATCACATTTCCAAGGCAACTCAAAGAGCACATCATGAAACCGTAACTCGTCCAAAAATCATGTACCTGAGTAAATGATAGGCAGGGCTATTCAGAAAAAAAAAAAAATCTGAATATATAAAGGGATTGCCACTTAAAAATCCAATGAGGCAGTATTAGAATAGTTTCCCTGGGAGAAAACTGCAATCCAGAATGTACTCAAGGGTGTGCTGGAGAGATGGCTCTGCGGTTAAGAGCACTGACTGGTCTTCCAAAGGTCCTGAGTTCAATCCCCAGCAACCACATGGTGGCTCACAACCATCTATAATGGGATCCCATGCTCACTTCTGGTGTGTCTGAAGACAGCTACAGTGTACTTACTCATCATATACATAAAATAAATAAGTAAAATCTTAAGCAAACAAACAAACCCACAATGTTTTCAAGGACAGAGTTGATATAAAATAGCCCTAATGTTTAGATACTGTGATCTCTGACTAAGAGGAAACCTGTGTGTAATCAGCCTTTGAGAGCAAGAAGCCTACCAGATAGTAAGCACAAACATACCCTAAGTATCCTAGAAACAAACATTCTAACTTTACCCCTCAAACTGCATGTTGATTTTTGTAAACTTAGACCAGATAGCCCTCAACAGTAGCACTGAGGTGGACATAAACTATCAGTGTGGCCATCTCAATCCCTAGAAGGACCCTCCTGGCTTTACTCAAGGTCCACAGAAGAAGAAGTCCTCCCCAGCATGTGTTCCTGCACTGCAGTGTAGAATCCATGACAAAGAGTGGCATCTAAAGAGCAGTTCACATAAATGAAGATCACACACACACACACACACACACACACAGGAGCACATGCGCACGCACACATTCTAAAGATATAAATGTCATCTGTGTGTGTTTGAGAAGCAATCGAGGAGAACCGTTGATCACTCTCCCTAGTTCACCTACTTCTCTAGCACCTACCTTTGACAACTGAATTTTTAGAAGAAAAGGTCAAAATGAGTCATTTCTTTTTCAAATCTACTTGACTTACAGTGCTTTTAAAAAGATGAATTTAACTTTAGTCGTGAACATGACATGACATTGACTGGAAGTGGAACTGCTAATTTTAAGCAATACTAATGTGAAATCCCAATTCACAAGGCATGCCATTCATTCTTTTTCCAGCAGAATTGATATTTGAACAATGTTTGGTTAAACAAGATAAGCATTCACTCTACCACTCAGGTCCACTCCCTAGTCTCAACTCTATCTTCTAACAGATATGACTGCAAATGTAATAATTTGCTGATTATAAATCAACATTCAAGCAATGGACAAGGTCAAATTTTATGAACAAACTGATGCCCTAAATACTGTACTGCCATCTACTGTTGAAGTTCTACAGCAACACAATCCCACTATTAAAATGTAGTTGGGGATGGCCTAGTCGGCCATCAGTGGAAAGAGAGGACCATTGGTGGTGCAAACTTTATATGCCTTAGTACAGGGGAACAACAGGGCCAAGAAGTGGGAGTGGGTGGGTGGGGGAGTGGGTGGAGGAGCGTGTGGGGGACTTTTGGGATAGCATTGGAAATGTAAATGAAATAAATACCCAATTAAAATATATATATAAAGAGCAAGATGAGGAACACTGGTCTGGAAGGAGCTGGAGGAGAATAATCAGAGATGGGGTTGATATACTTGTATGGAATTCGGTAAGAATAAATAAAACATATTTTTAAAATAAAAAAAATGTAGTTGGGGACAGGGACTGCTACACAATGGTTTGATTGACCAATTTTATGAACAGAAAGAAGCTCTGCCTTATTGGCCTGCTTAGTCACCACACATCTTAGGTACTGGTCAGGACCAGGTGTGGTGATCATCCCACTAAGGAGACTAAGGCAGGCAGATCTGAGTGACAGGCCAGCCAGGGATACTAAGGAGATGGCTCAGACGCTGTAAGGCCTTCCTTGCTCCATAAACATGAGGACCTAAGTTCAGATTGTGAGCGGCCATTTTAAAACATCAGCATGTGTAGAGGAGTATGGGTAGAAACACAGGGATTCCTGAGGCTTGCTGACCATGTGCAGTGGAGTGTGGGTAGAAACATGGGGATTCCTGAGGCTTGCTGGCCAGCTGAATAGCAGCAAGCTCTAGGCTCACTGAGAGACGCTGTCTTAAGGGCATAAGTTGGAAAACAATAGAGTGACTTACCCTCTGACCTCTGCAAGCTTACAAGCACATGCACACACATACACACCACAACACACATGAATCAGTGATAAAACAGCTAATTCCAAATCATAGCACTTCTAAGTTATTTTATAATTCTAATGAAAGTCAAATAGATGATCATGACACACCAAACAGTTATGCAACTGGTCCTCCTGCCAAAGTGGAATGAATTTCTCCAATCTCCCAATCTGAGTGGCCCTTAGGACTTTCCTGGCCAATTCTAGTTTACTCTGGTTGTCTTGTTTGACTCTACTTTCAACACTCTCTCTCAAAAAATAAAAACAGTACTCCATTCAGCAGCACATAAACTAAAATCGAAATGATAGAGAAGATTAGCATGGCCCCTGCCCAAGGATAACACACAAATTTGTGAAGCGTTCCATATTTTTAAAAGGATCAGGAAACTGAATGGAGCTGTGTAGAGTAGAGGAACTGGGGGTAGCCACTAGACAGTCCCAGATGCCAGGAAAGCAACTGGGATGACATTAGCTGAAATACCCAACAAGAGAGAGAACCTGTAGAGATCATATCTAGAGGTTGGGCACACTCCTCAGTTGAAGCATGGGGCCACCCACCCATATCAAAAATATTGAACACAGAATTGTTCATGTCTAAAGGAAATGCAGAGACAAAAAGTAAAGCTGAGACTGAAGGAAAGGCCATCCAGGGACTGCCCCACCTGGGGATCCATCCCATCTGTAGACACCAAACCCAGACACTATGCTGATGCCAAGAAGCGCTTGCTGACAGGAGCCTGGTATGGCTGTCTCCTGAGAGGCTCTATTAGTGCCTGACCAATACACATACAGATGCTCAAAGCCAACTATCAGACTGAGAACTTGGACCCCAATGGAGGAGTTAGGGGAAGGACTGAAGGAGCTGAAGGGGCTTGCAATCCCATAGGAAGAACAACAATATCAAACAACCACATGCCCCAGAGCTCCCAGGGACTGACTAAACCACCAACCAGAGTTCACACAGAAGGACTCATGGCTCCAGTTAGATATGTAGCAGAGAATGGCCTTGTCTGACATCAGTGGGAGGGGAGGCCCTTGGTCCTGTGGAGACTCGATGCCCCAACTTAGGAAAATGCTAGGGCAGTGAGATAGGAGTGGGTATGTGCTAGGCAAGCAAGTAGCTATATCCTCAGACCTAAAAGCAAAATGTTAGAATGTGACATTTTTGAACAATAACCATTTGAACTAGGTAATCAGATCATGATACCATATGTAAGTATTAACAAATCTTTTTTTTAACAAGGCACAGGATGAGGCTCAATGTTACTATTCTGAAATCTACCATATTTATTTTAGAGAGCATACAAATGGCACAAAAGTTACATGTTTGTTAGTTATTTGATTATCAATCTCTCACACACACCTTCCGCTTCCATTTAAAACTAAAGACACAAGCACAGTTGGCCTTTCCATTTCATATTGGTAAGTTTCCACCTACATTACACAACATACAGTGGTCATATACACGCAATGCTACACGGGATCTCTGGAGGCCCTTCCTCATTTCTATTTCTTTTTTTTTTAACTTTATCATAACTGTGACTTATGTATGTGGGGTGGGATCTGTCAAAATGTACTCATTAAAACTTTGAAAAACTGTACAAAAGCAAAGTACTATATATTACGATTTAAATTAAAACCTTAATAGCTACTTACCTACAACTAGGCCACATTCGGGACAGATCATATCGCCAGCTCTGTAGTCCTCAACTAAAATTGCATCTGGATGATTCGGACATGTGACTCTTGGGAGAGCATCCAAACTACATGGAAAACAAAACCAAGTTTTATATTTCCCAACTAATACGAAACAAGTCTTTATTGTTTTTCTGGTAATAGGCAAGGTACAGATTTTGAAACTCTTGATTAGTATAATAATAACTTACAATACCCACTCCATTTATATGTAATTATTTGGTTTGTGCTTTTTATTTCTTGTTAGAAAATAACAGTGTTTTCCTGATTGCTAGCCCCCTTACCGCAGATTCAGCATGACACACTAAAGCCAACACATGTTTACATGAAAGACAATTAGGTCAGACAGACAGACAGTCAGGTGTGGCTGTGCTGACCCTAAGGGCTGATGACTTCACTTAGTCGAGGCCAGAACTGAGGAGGTTAGTCTTTACAATTTGCTTTGGCTGACACATGCCTAGAGTCCCAGCACTTTAGGCTGCAGTAGGATTCCTTGAGCCCAGGCTTCCAGAACAGCCCAGACAAAAGACACAGATATCTTCACAAGCTACAAATCAAAATAAAAAAACCTGACTAACCATACATAGAAGGAAACTAGATTCCTATCTCTTACCCTGCACAAACATCAATTCAAAATGGGTCAAAGACCTTCACATAAGATCTGAACTTTGGGGCAATAGATGTGACTCAGAGGCTCAGAGTACTTACTGCTCTTCCTTCCAGAAGTTCATTTCCAAGCACTTGCTCACAATCACTTGGAACTCCAGTTCCACGTGATCTGATACCTTTTTCTGGCCTCTGAGGTCACCAAGAACACACACAGACACATAAAATAGTCTTTGAAAAGAGAGCAGTGCAGAGCTGATACTTGGAAAGCACTAAGTGAAAACAGGTAAGACCACTTCCAGACATGATAAAGGAATTTCTTAAAAATGTTCCTATAGCACAGGATATAATCCCAAGAACTGAAAAGAGTGACTGAGAGAAAAAAATTAACCAGCATCTCTAGAGCAAAGGAAACAACCGGCAGAGTCAAGAAACTACACTCCAGGAGGAGAGCCACTGCCAGTGGCCCAGGATTACTGTCCAGAACTCCATGAACTCCAAACACTGAGTACCAAAAGGACAAACCATCCCACCAACAGCTAGACTAATAAAATGACAGTTCTCTAAAGGTGAAATACAAATGGCCAATAAATATTTGAAAATGTATTCCGTATCTCTAGCCACTGAGGAAGTGAAATGCCAACTGCTCTTTTATCTCATCCCGGACAGAATGGCCATCACCTAGGAAACAACAAACTTGATGGCAAATGAGGGAAAGAAGGATTTCTCACACACTGCTGATGGGAAGATAAACTGTGGTGGCCACCATGGAAATCACAATAGTTTCCTCAAAAAACAAACCGTAGGGCTGGAGAGCTCAGTGGATAGAGTGCTTGCTGCCAGGCCTGATGGCTTAAGTTCAGCCACTGCGACTTTTAAAATGTGAGGGTTTTTTTACTGTTTTTTCCCCCCCTGGTTTTTTGTTTGTTTTAATGTTGTCTCCAGTTCTTACAAATAGTAACCAGTTCTCTTAACTCCCTGTCCTCCCAGTTCCCAGCCCAGCCCCTTCAAACGTTTCTCCCAACTATTCCTCCTTTAGTCCCCCAACAGTTTGCTTAAATAGCCCCAATACTAGCAGCTCCAAACTATAACAAGTACTCTAGCCTATCTGCTCACTATAACAAGTACTCTAGCCTATCTGCTCACTATAACAAGTGTCCTAGCCTATCTGCTCACTATAACAAGTACTCTAGCCTATCTGCTCACTATAACAAGTACTCTAGCCTATCTGCTCACTATAACAAGTGTCCTAGCCTATCTGCTCACTATAACAAGTGTCCTAGCCTATCTGCTCACTATAACAAGTACTCTAGCCTATCTGCTCACTATAACAAGTGTCCTAGCCTATCTGCTCACTATAACAAGTACTCTAGCCTATCTGCTCACTATAACAAGTGTCCTAGCCTATCTGCTCACTATAACAAGTACTCTAGCCTATCTGCTCACTATAACAAGTACTCTAGCCTATCTGCTATACCAGTTGACTAGCAACTTGGTGGGGGTGGGGTGGGAGGTGGGGAGACCCTTTAAAGGGTTAGGTGCACAAGATAAATCATAGCGCGTGGTGAAGGGAGAAAACCAACTCCCATAAGTCATCCTCTAACCAAGTTGGAGAAAGCAGAATCCCGCAGGTTGTCCTGACTCACACCTTGGCACATGCCCTTCCCCCCAATACTTAAATACTATATAATTTTTAAAACCAGAACCATCTAAGACTACCCAATTCCTGGGCAGATACCTGAAGGTTCTAAGTGAACACACCACAGATACTCACACGCCCACGTTTATGCATAGTAATAATACAGCTTATCAAATGGAATCAGCCTGGCGTAAAGAAAATGTGGTGTGAGCCGGGCGTGGTGGCGCACGCCTTTAATCCCAGCACTCGGGAGGCAGAGGCAGGCAGATTTCTGAGTTCGAGGCCAGCCTGGTCTACAAAGTGAGTTCCAGGACAGCCCGGGCTATACAGAGAAACCCTGTCTCGAAAAACCAAAAAAAAAAAAAAAAAAAAAGAAAATGTGGTGTGGATACATAGCCTGAAAGACTGAAATCATAGGAAAATAGGCGCAATTGGAAAACAGATTAATTGAATAAGCCAGAATCACAAAAACAAGGACAGCATGCTTCTCTCCTGTGTGAATTTGTTGTATTCAACTTTACATGTGCACACACACATATGTAGACATGTTACATATGAATATAGGACCTGATAAAAAGGTGCCGATAAGAGAGAAGGATGTGATTTTAGGGAGGGAGGAAAGAGGGAGAGAGAGGGCAGAAGGGAATACTGTTTGGGATAAGTGAACCAGAAAGAAGGTGGAGGTTAGGATAAGTGACTAATAAGGTGCAATGATACTACCGTAAGAATGTAACGATGAGATCCGTTATAGCATGTTAATCTCAGAAACTAACTTAAACAGAACAATATAACTTTAAAGCTATCACATTAACTTAGATTTATGATACTAGTAACATTAATACTTTTCTTTTTCTTTTCTTTTTGTCTGTAGTCCTATTGGCCTCAAACTCACTATACAGCCCAGGCTGGTGTAAAACTAGGAGTACTCCTCTTGCTTCAGCTTCCTGAGTGGTGAAATCTCAGGGATGTGCCACAAGGCCCAGCTCATGATATTAGTAACTTTCTTACTTATTTTATCTCAAACAATAAAACAGTTTGAGGAAGTTGATTAACCTTAAATGATTTGAGAAAACAAGCTTTTAAAAGTAGCAAAGATTCTCAGCAAAATCTTACTAGTTCTCCAAAGGGTGAGTCTTCTTTTAAAATTCACTTACATGATACAATAAATGGTTATATATTACAGTCATGGAAAGCACACACCTAAAACACAAAATCAATTGTTCTTATAGTTAACTATGCTTCTGTGGTTTTGGATCAAGTTTCTCCTGCTAGCTAGTACAATTCAAAATGTTCTAACAACCACATTGTGTTTTATTGATTTATTTTTAAGGATATATTTATTTTTGTTTTATAGGTGGTTTCCCTGTGTGTGTGCAGGTGTACTGCCTGAATGGTTAGTTCCCAGGGATACTCTGGAACGAGTTACCATGTGGGTGCAGGTCTTCTGCAGAAGCAACAAGTGCCCTTCACGGTAGGTCCCTCTCCCTAACTACCAACAACTAAGTCACATGGAAAACTGATTTAAAAAAAACTCACTAAATAATCACCAGATTTACTTACTTAATTAAAACATATCCTGGAGTCTTCTAATTGGAAAAATGGGAGAGGACAGAAATTGCTTTATACTTGTTCTGCAAATTTGTTAGAAAAAAAATAAATCATAAAAAATAAAATTAAGTATTTCATAAAAATCAAAAAGCTACAGAAATAAAGTAAAATGTTAGCAAACTAAGAGTGGCTCTCAATAAACAAAGCAGGAAATTAACCTAACAGTATGTTAAGGATTAACATAGTTTGGCACTACTAACAAGTCTATCAAGCCAGCTGTGATGGAACATGTCAGTATTCAGGAAGCAGAACTAGCTAGGCATGCTACCTATTCAAAGCTACCCTAGGAACTATAAGAGTGAGGCTGTCTCAATAGATAGATAGATAGATAGATAGATAGATAGATAGATAGATAGATAGATAGATTAAATAGTAGGCCAAGGGGCTGGGAATCGCTGTCAGCAGATAACTATACATTGGAGTTCCAAGACAGCTGACACTACAGCCTCAAAGACAAAAGTAGGTAAAGAGGCTAGGAATGGAGCTTAGTGGGAAGATGCTTGCCTAGTATATATAAGTCCTGGTTTCAATCCCTAACATTTAAAAGAGGGAAACATGAAAAACTTTGCAGAGTATTTAAATGATACTGCCTTAAACATTATTTATTTATACAAATTATTTAGATATGGACATTTTATCTGCATGTGTGTCTTAGTGCCGACAGAGACAGAAGAGATGCCCTGGAACTGGAGTTAGGAGGTCATGGGTTGCCATGTGGTGCTGGAAGAGCACCCAGTGCTCCTAACCATGGAGCCCTCTCCCCTGCCCCACAGACATTTGAACGCTCAATGTGCACAACATCCTAAAAGATAGGCACAATCTTCATTTTACAGATCGCAGCCAAAAAGTTACTTACTGAAGTCAGAGTAAAGAGTGGGCATCAATCTGGACATGTTCTCCTCGAGAACACCAACCAGTGCCAATGCTTAGTGCCTACATACCGCCCTCGCCCTCAAGGTATGACAAACTCTCAGGCAACTTCTCTCTATTCACACCGGTGGCAAAACTTGATAGTAACAGGAATGACACAGACTTAAGAGCTGGACGAGGGCTGGGCAGATCTGCAATCCCACAGTTTTCAAGGTGGAGACAGAAGATTCGAGACCAGTAACTCAAAATCAAACACTAGCTGTCCAGAAAAGAAATTAATTTCAAGGGATTTTTTAAGTGAAGAAAAGTTTAAAAACTGTAACCAGTGATTTTACTATGTGTACTATTTAAACACTACAACTTGTGTTTCAAGAATACAGGAGTTCCTTTTCCGTAAGATGGTAAGCTGTGCCTACATATGAACACATTCAGCTTCCACATCACCCATGGGAAATTTCAATAGTATTTTGGGAAGCTGAAGGTTCCTATGTCGATACAAGGAAGCCTTACGTGACAAAACCACACCCAGATAGAATGATTAAATCATAATTAATCTAATTAAATCATAAAATCAGTAAACAAGATTGCCCATTGCTTCCACGCAATAAGTTCATGAGGCTTCCTATGCCCACCTCCCACTTTTTATAACAGCAGACTTGGAGGTTCCCAGAAAGGCCAAGTTTCTGTAAATAATGGCTTCCCCCGGTGACGTTTACCAATTCCACACATAGTAACCACCTCAGAAAAAAAAAGTGCCAAAAGAGCAGAACTTAATTTGATACTTTCAGTACATTCTGTGTTAATTGGAGACCAGTGGACTGATAATCATAATAGGTATAGTAGGCGCGTGAAAGGTCAACACGCTGGCATGACTCAGTTTACACATATGCCAGTATACTAATATCTACCTCATAGTGGTTACAAGAGATATAATTAGGGTCTGCAAAGCATTTTGCAGGTCACAAGATTAAAGGCTGTCTCTGCGGTCACAACACGCATTTCCTGTAGATATTAAGCAAACTACGTTTTTAAAATACATTTAAAATGACTTCCAGCATATGTAATTAATTTTCTGAAGACAGCATCTCCTTCAGAGTACGCAATGATACTTTTCGGGGTGGGGACAGGGGGTCTTTTAGGAGAATGAATCAAGTCTCCGTATGTGCTTTCGTTTCCACTTGGGGGGAGGGCGGGCACTGGGCTGGCGACCCTTTGCCACCAGACAACCAATGCTTACGTTTCTCTTTGCGGTTGTCAGATCGACAGGGACCTGGAACGTCGCTTTTCCAGCCCTTCGGAAAGGGGGTTTCATCCCCCTCCGGCTGGATGGGCCGTAAGGGAGAAAATACACAGAAAATATCAACATGACACAAAGACGGTTGAAGGGTCCGGAGACTGAGGCCGGGGCCGTGCGGATCCGCAGGGTCAAACCCGGGCGGCGATGACTCAGGTGGGTAAGGGACACCCGCGGCGGCCTTCTGGAGGAGCCTGGGCCCCGCGATGCCCCGCTCCACTCGCTCCGAGGCCGTTGCACTCACCGGCTGGTCGACGCCATCTTCGCGGCTCCGCCAACAGCTCCGTCCGAAGCAGGAAGCAGCACTGGCTCCTAGACGCCCCGAGCCGGGCTTTTATGCGCGAGTCGCTCGCGCGCACTCCGCGCGGCTACGGGTCGGGAGGAGGGCTAAAAAGTGCTCGGTCCCTGACGACGCGGGCTGTGTACTTCCTGGTTCTCTCCGCTGCTGCTGCGTGGCTCCCAGCTGCTGGTTGATAGGCAAAAATCTTCAAAGCCTGGCGTGAAGCCTGGCTTTGATCTCCGGAGGCAGAGGCTGGAGGATCTCTGTGAGTTTAGGTGAAGCCTGGCCCACACAGGGTGCTCCAGAACAGCCAGGAGGAGGGAGAGAGAGAGAGACACAGTCACAGACACACAGACACAGACACAGACACACAGTCTCAAACAAATCAAAACAAAAAATCAACCCAAGAAGCCTCAGAATGTGCTGCGCCTGAGCTAGCTCTCAAACAGAAGAAATTAAAATGGGAGTTGCTTCCTCGGGTGATACTCTCAAGTATTCTTGCACCAAGAAGGTAGGAGGATCTGGAGTTAGACCTCGTCTCAAACAAAACACCTTTAAATAAACACAAAATAACCAACACACAAGGAAACCAGGTTGGTTGAAAGGGGCAAAGCCCTCACATCAAACCATTCCTTTCCTTTATTTTCAAGTCAGTTTTCCCTCTCTGATTAAATGTCTCATTTGCCCTGACTAAAGAATTTGGAATAAAAAGAGAAATTAGTGTTGTCTTCGGGAGTAGGTATCAATTCAAGCTCTGGCATTGGCCAACATGATTCAAAGTTCCTACATGCTCTTTATCTCATGGAGGGTGTCTGGCTCACAAACCCTTCTAGAATTGCAAGAGACAGCCCTGCTATGACCCATGTTGTTGTCTTTCCCCAATCATCATCGAATATTTGACTGAAAACTGAGTATAGGAAATGTAATAAAACAGCTAACGGCTATACAAGGGCCCAGATGCATTCATCAGCTAAACTCACAAGGCAGGTCTTGGGGGTCACCCTTGTAATTCTAGGAGTTAGGGTGCAGAGGTAGGAGGTCATGAATCCCAAGCCAGCCTGACCTGCAGAGCTAGACCTTGTCTCAGCTCGTCCTCTTACCTTAAGGCAACAATGCTCCTTTCTTGTAAATAAACCATTCCCGACAAAGTCTGAATTAAGGTAACTGCAAGTCGGGTATCTTCCACTGAGATGAAAACTCAGTAAGCATTTTATTTGTTAATGGAAATCAAATGCCATTAAGCAGACATTTGTTGAAGTGGGAATTTCTGGTTTTGTTAGAGACTCAGTTGTTTCATGTGATGTTTTTCTGGAAACTGTCTTATGTGAGGGTGTTTTGCTGAGAACAGGCACAGGATGTTTTTCTGAAAACTGCCTAGTGAAAGGGCGTGTGATGTTTTGCTACAGTGGATGCTTGAGAGGACATATGTTTGGAAAGAGTATAACCCAACAGACAGCAGACAGTGCTCTTGCATTGGTTCGCCTTGCTTTATTCGCTGATCTTAGCTTGTTGTGACTTCATAGTGAGAAATGCACCAAAGAATTTATGGTGGTATTCCAGCGGCTTCTTCCTGCTTCTGTGGACTTGTGCTGATAGGTGGAACCTCATGGTTTCCTCTGGACCTAGCGGCTGCTACGGATTCATGTTTGCCATATATACTGGACTGGTGTACTGGACTGCTGTTGCTGATTTGGTAGTTTGCTAGTAGACCAGACTGCTGACAACGGATATTTGAATAGCTCCAAAGAACCATTTCTAAGCATGTCCACAACCCCTATTTCCTATTAACCTTTCTTTTTCCCTAACTCTGGTGGATGCCGGACTACAACAGAGGTTGAAGTCTTAAAGAACCATAATTAAAGAAGGTTTTGAAAACTCTAAGCCTACCCATTCTTTTCAGTATTCTTTTGTTTTTTGTTTTGTTGTTTGTTTGTTTGTTTGAAAACAGAAATTCTCTGTAGCCATGGCTGTCCTGGAACTCTGTAGACCAGGCTGGCCACTGAATCAGAAATCTACCTACCTCTGCCTCCGTAGTGTCGGGATTAAATGTATGTGCCACTGCTGTCTGGCTGCCAGACATTGTTTTCTTGAGCTGAACAGAAGCTACTAGCTTCCTTTGAAAGAACAAGAGGTGCTGGGAATGTAGATCATTTGGTAGACTGCCTAAAAGACATGAAGGCGTGGGTTCAATCCCCAGCGCTGCAGGGAACAGGTGTGATAGTGCAGACTGCACTGTCAGCACTCAGGCAGGAAGAGCAGGAGCTCGGGGGTCGTCTTTGGATAGATACATAATGAGTTTGAGGCCAGTCTCGTCTATGGAAAGCTGTAAGCACATGATCGATGCCTGTAATATCTTGCTCTAGGAAACCATTTTACATGTGGCCTTTGACTCTGTTTTGAGGGAGGAGAGTGACTGCGACACCTGGTTTTTTTCCACGGTATGAGAATGTATTGAATAACAGTAAATTAGCAAGACTCAGTGGTTTCCATGGCAGCAGTTTAGGTGTCATTTAATCCAGCCAGTTTTAATCTGGCCAATGAATGCAGTTTCTCTAGTTCCAACCCCAGCTACTAAAGTTAACTATCCTATCGTTCGGTTAATTATCTCTGTATACCTATATGCATATGTGTGGCTTAACGGATCAGCATGTTAAAGCCGCTGATCAGAGTTGACGCGGCATTTGAAGTAGTCTGAGAGCGAGTCTGTGTTAACAACAAAGCAGACAGAGAGACTTGGCTGAAGCTGAAGCTGAATCTGTTCAAGTCAGGGTCTGAGTATGAAGTGGAGGGTTCCAGATGCAGGGTGAAGGCTGAACTGGGCTGAAGGGAAAATAGGTTCAGGTACAGGTCCTGACAGGTGAAAGGTAAATGAACAGGACGAATAACAAAGGGTTTGCAGCTGAGCTGAATGGGGGTAGTAAAGAAGTCCTCTGCTTCTTGGTCCTTGACTTGTATAGCAGGTATCAGATGGCAGGTTGCTGTGTGGCCATGATGTCAATTTGTTAGGTGTCTGTTGCCTTACTGGGTCCAAGTAAGGGAGTTATACTCTTTCCTGGGTCTAGTGTGTCTGGGCAGTTCTTAGGCTATGCTTCCCAGATAGGATTTTAGTTCACCTGTGTGCCCCTACAGTCTCAATTCACCCCATAGATGTATGGAGTAGCTCCTTTTATACTCCAAGGAATAAGTCGTTTATCATTCTATGTTGTCTGGGTAGTTTACAGAGCCACCCAGGGGATGCAGTCATTCACCTCCAACAAAATAGACTCAAAAGCGGTTTGTAAATTGGAGTCTCCAAGGATAAGGCACAGCCTAAGAAAACACTGTTTACCCAATTATAACGGAATTCAGAGTAGGCTATGCACACATTCTCAAAAACATTAAAATAAATAATTAATTAGCTTTTAAAAAGTATGAATCACACCTAGTGAGGGTCCTCTGCCCCCACCCCTAGCAGTAAATGCCAGCACAAAGTAACCCAAAGGTGGGGTTTTTTTTTTAGAGTTTTTGGTTGGTTGGTTGTTTTGTTTTTGCTTGTTTTGGTTTCATATAGCTTTGTTAGGGCGTTTCTCCCCTGGCCTTTTGCTTGCATATCATGTTTCCAATTTTGAGTTTTTATGATATGTGTGTATGTGTGCATGTCTTGGGTTTTTGTAATCTTAGTTTTTTTTTTTTCTTTTTTTCCTTTTAGTTTGTTCATTTTTGTTTTATCATTGTTTGTCTTTTTAAATTTATTCTTTTTCTGTCTTTGCCCCTCTACTCTCTCTTCCCCTCCTTCTCCCTCCCTCTCTTTCTCTACCTCTCCCTCTTCCTGTGACAAGCTCTCTCTATTACATAGTTCTAACTGTCCTGGAACTCATTATGTAGAATAAGATGGCCTGGAACGCCCAGAGATCTACCTGTCTCTGTCTCGCAAATGTTCAGAGTAAAGCGGTGGACCACTGCTACAGGCTGTTTGTTTTCTTGAGAGAGAGAGAGAGAGAGAGAGAGAGAGAGAAGGCTTGTAGTTGGAAGAGTGGAGATGATCTGGGAGATGATTGAGAGGAAGTCATGATCAGAGTATACTGAATGAAAATAATTTTACTTTTTGAAAAAGCGTGAGAGACAGGAACATAGAAACTAAACTCCGGGTTCGGAATGGGGAAGCCTGTTACCCCACCTCCACCCATCATGTGTTAGTGCCAAGTTAAAAATCAGACTCCTTCCATGGGATGTTTTCCTCCTTAAGATTGAGACGAGTTCAAAACCTGTCATGACACATTTTACCCGTGACAAGGACAAAGGGTTTGCGGGACTCCACCACACCCAGTAGTATTTCCGCAGAGAGCATCTGAGGTGGTGAGCAGCAGGAAAGATGGCAGTTGGGCGTATTCTGAGGACTAAATAAGGACGCAGTGCATTCGCAGAAGTGCTTTCACAGCAGAGAGCCTAGTGCTTGCTGAGGGAAGAAACCATTAAGGAAACAAAACAGACCTGGGAGGGAGAGGCCGAGCACTTGCCAACCTTCCTCCGCCCACCTTCAAAGTCTTAACATTTGTTGCAGCCTTGCAAGGATTCCTTTGTTAGTGTAACAGTTTGTAAAATCATAGCAACATAGCAACATCGCTCTGTTTTGATTTTTTTTTTTTTTTTTTTTGAGACTAGGTTTCCCTGTGTAGTCCTGGCTATCCTGGAACTCATGAAGACCAGGCAGGCCTCCAACTCAGAGAGATTTGCCTGCCTCTGCCACCTAAGTGCTGGAATTAAAGGCTCTAGCCACAACTGCCCAGCTTGTGTTTAGATTTTATTTCTGATCTTGAATTTAAGACCACACATAATAAACTGAGTTTTATCACCTAGAAATCAGTGACTCAGACTAGTTTTGACTACAACTTCTGGTGATAATTAAGTATTTATGTAAATTAATATGCAAGACTATCATATTATTTTTAAACTAACATTTGATGTTTTAAATTTATTTTTATTATTTTATTTTATTCTTTGAAGGCAGGTTCTCTCTATGTAGTCAAGGCTGTCTTGGGACTTAGCAAACCAGGCTGACCTCAAATTCACCGAGATCTTCCTGCCTCTGCCTCTGGAGTGCTGGGATTTAAGGTGTGTTCCACCACATCCTGTCTTGTTAGATTATTCATTGTTTTTTTTTTTTAACACTTCTTTATTTATTTTATGTATGTGAGTATACATTAGTTCTCTTTAGACACACCAGAAGAGGGCATCAGATCCCATTACAGATGGTTGTGGACAACCACGTGGTGGCTGGGAATTGAACTTAGAACCTCTGATAGAGGAGTCAGTGCTCTTAATCGTTGAGCCATCTCTCTGGCCCCTAGATTATTTTTTTGAGACAAGGGCTTATTAAACAACCCAAGCTGAACCTAATCCTCACTATGTAGCCCTGATTGTCCTCGAACTTTTGGAGATCCTCTTGTCTCTGCCTCTCCGGTGCTGGGATTAAAACCTTAAACCACGCCCAGCTGTGACAGACTATTCTGACAGTTCATAGGCATGTATCTCAAACCCTCACTGTCAAAAACACTGGTACAGAAACGTCTGCTTTGAAGGGTTTGGGGGTTTGGGATGGGGATTTTGGCTAAGATGATAATCTTGCGTTGCCAAGGACCGGCAAGCACTTGTTAGGAAATTCCTAGGCATCCTCTTTTGAATGAGGAAGAACAGACGCCCAGCCAGACTCCAGGATGAGGACTTCTTCCTCTTGCTATGTCTCATTACCTTTCCTTCTGTCGGGCTTTAAAATTACCGTACCTTGGGAAATGCAAATTATATTTGTAGAAATGTCCATTATCTTTTTGATTCCTTAATATGGTCTATGAAGCTTTATTTTAAGGAGGAGGTGAAATGAAAATGGAGAAATCAGATTCATAATAGCAGCAACCAGCCTAATAGAATTTACTGTGCGCCAAGAACTATATAAAGCTGTAGGCATTATCTCCTTAAATCTTCAACAACCGTTTATGGTTGTCCCCTTTCATCGATGGAGGATTTGAAGTGTAAAATCGTTAAGTAGTCAGCCTGAAGCCCCACACCTTGTAAATGGCAAAGCTGGAACCAGAAGCCCTACAAACTGGCTTCAGAATCCATGCCCGCTGCCTTACTAATACAGACTTTGGACCAAAGTTTAGATCCTTGGAGTTGAAGGTCTGTAAAACTAGCCTTTATTCGCTTAATAGAATTGTCATTTCGGAGGCTTCCTGCCTGTCTACTAACCTAGGCCTAGTCCTGGAAGCTTCTACCTTCTGTACAATCTAATCTTACCTAGGCCTACAATGGTTTAGGCTCTGAGACTTACTCCTGATCAAGCTCACCCCTTCCTAGTTCTTTCTGATCTCTAGCTGGCTGATTCAACTCACCTGTTCTGGCTCAAGCTCCAGCTGACTTTTCTCTCGGCCTCTGAAATGCTCTGCTTGGCCTCAAACTACCTCTAGCAATCTTTTCTAACCTTCCAGCTCCGTCTCGTTCTCTTGCTCATCCTGTCTTTCCCTGTGTCTAGCTTGTTCTCTCTTCAATCTGTCTCTGTGAAACTCTCCTGGTAATCCTGCCTCCTTCTCCCTCTCTGTGCTGCTCTACTCTCCCTCTCAACTCTCCTGCACTGCTCTCCAGGAATTCTCCTGTGTTCCGGACTGCACTCTCCTCTCCTGTGCTGTCTGTCTCTCCTTTAAGTAGCTTCCCTTTCCTCTCTCTTCTCACGAGAGTTGGATGTTTCTTATTCTGTCAGATCTTTCTCTGATTTTCTGTCACTTTTTCTGCCACTCACTTTCATACCTGATATAGATATCACTTTCAAACATGGGTGCTTCTTTCTACCAACTAACTTGTACCTTCTTTGTTCTTTGATTAGAGGTGAACGCTAAGGGCTGAGCCATATCCTAACTAGAAACAGGTTCAAATACCTTGTAACAAAGATCCAAAGATGAATTTAATCAGAGCGCTCCCCCCAGCAATCAGATGCTCTTGGTCTCATGAGGCAGCTGTAATCCAAAATACCCTTGCCAGTAGTTTGCACGAGGGCACTTGCGCTTGTCAGGCTCAGTGGTCTCTTATCTACAACATCCCTGGCTCACATTTCACTGATAAGCGTTCTTGCAAATGTGGTATTGAATTTGCTTGCTCTGTTTGTTTGTTGATTGGTTGGAAATCTCATTTGTGGCTTGTTCTCCGTAGGAGAATGAACCCGGCTTTTCATTGTGAAAGCCTCCAACTTCTCCACCTACTAGGTGATAACACGCAGACTAAGTGTTAACGGCTTGTAACTAAGAGCCGTCACCTGCCGCATGCCCTCCTACAGAATCAGAGGGGAAGATGCATTTCAGTGTTCATAGAACGGTAGTTTTCTTTGGACCCTTTTAAATGGATGTGATAAAAAACAGCACCCCGAAAGGGGTTGTTCATGTTACTGATTTTCAAAAAGATGTTTTACATTAAGGGTGCTGTGGAGAGTACATGAAGTCCCGAGAGAATGTGCAGTACTGACATGAGTGAGCATGGCTGGGTCAGACTCTCAAGCTTCAGACTCAGGAGAATGGCAAAGCCTTCCCATCCAAGTACTAATGTGGCCATTGTATGCACAAAGTACCAACTGCCACTTCTTCTCTGCCAAGACTGCACCCGGACTGAGAAGACCCCAACTGAAATTAGGAAGTTCCACAGATAGACCTTCGACTGAGATTAGACCCTACACTCACACACACACACACACACACACACACACACACCCTCCTACTGAGATTTGGTAGTCCCCCCCCCAAATCCCCTACTGAGATTTGACCTTGTCCCACAGACACCTCCCACAGAGCCTGGCTAATTAACATCCTAGTCGGGGAGTTTCTAGGAAATGGTTTGTCTTGCTCCGCAAAGCACTTTGCAGCAGCCGGATGCCAGCTTTTCTGTACATGCATCTCTCCCCCCCCCACTTACCCCCACAACACCCTAGCCTTGTAAATTGCTAAGCCTTGCAGGTTGATGTTGCCTCCCTACTTACTGTTCTTTTCTGTATCTTTTGTTTTCAGACAGGGTCTCTATATAGCCTTGGCTGTTCACTATGTAGACCAGGCTGGCCTGGAACTCACAGAGCTCTGCCTACCTCTTCCTCCCAAGTGCTGGGTTAGAGGTATGCACCGCCACTCCCTGCCTTGTTTCCTGTATCTCGAAGTTCATATTTTTTTCTCAAATAATAAGTCTCCAGTTTTATAATAATAAAATCATGATGAATTTGAATGGTGAGACTATAATTTCCTCCAAATGTTTTTAAGTACATTTATTTAGTCTAGATAACATTTGCTCCTACAATCTTTCCCAAGAATCAAGTAATCAGATGACGAGCAGCTGAAGGGGAGCCTTTGGAACTGTTTGTCCCCGTGCCCATTCAGAAAGACTTCCTTCTCTTTGGTCACAGAGTCTCTTACTCCTGTAAGTGACCTCTTCTCAGACTTGAAATTCTTCTGCCTCTGTCTCCTGTGTCCTGGGATTCAAGCCATGATCCACCACTATTGGCCTGTTTGTTAAAGCTATATATATATATTTTTTTTTTTTTTTAAAAAGTAACAACCGCAAACATTTGTTTTGTTTTTAGTTATGTGCACCTGGGTACTGTGAGCTGCAGCTACCCTTGAAAGCCAGAAGAGGTTGCTGGATCCTTGGACCTGGGGTTAGAGTTGTGAGCTGCCTAATGTGTGTACTGGGAACTCTGCAAGGGCAGTGTATTAGTCAGCGTTCGCTAGAGTCACAGAACTTATGGGTAGTCTCTATAGTAAGGGAATTTACAGTCCGTAGTCCAACTCCCCAGCAGTGGTCAGCAGCAGCTGTGAATGGAAGTGCAAGGATCTAACAGTTACTCAGTCCCACAAGGCAAGCAGGCAAGGAAGAGGGAGTGAGCCTTCCTTCTGCCAATGTCCTTGTGTAGGTCTCCAGCACAAGGTATGTCCCAGATTAAAGGTGTGTGCCACCAAGCCTGGATCTGGGACTTGCTTTGTCCCAGATGACCTTGAAATCAGAGGTCTCCCTGTCTTAATCTTCTGGAATTCATTGCCACTATGCCTCAAGATCTCCATGCCAGGATCCAGGCCAGAAACTTGTATCTCCCAGCCTCCAGATTAGGATCACTGGTGAGCCTTCCAATTCTGAATTGTAATTCATTCCAGACAGTCAAGTTGACAACCAGGAATAGCCACTACAAGCGTTGATTTCCACTTTACCGCTGAGCCATCTTTCCAGGCAGAGACTGAATTTTAATATTAGATACTATTGTGTCCATGAAAACCACACACTAAAAGAGACTACCTAGTTCCAAATACTCTCATCTCATTAGAAACTCAGAACTCCAAAGGTGTTGAAATATGCCCGCAGGGTGTGACTGCGATGCCATTTCTTTCTTTCCCCCAGTCACTTCTCAGCATTCCAAATTGACCTGGAAAGACTCCAAAAACCATTTATCTGTTAAAGCTCCTCAGGCCGGTAATCCTTCTTGTGAGAACTGGAGTGAGGGAATGGAAATAGGAAATACTGTATTCATAGAAATGCCCCGCGCAATGTTATCCACGTTTGCACAAAGCCTACCAGCAAGACAAATGCTCAAAGTAGGGTGCTTGTAACTTTAGCTGCGGCGTTCTAAATCAGGAAGCTGCTTTACGATTGGATTAGGAAACGGTATGCATCCCAGTGCAGTTTATCGTTTAAAGCCAATCCCTGTCCCGAGGACGTTTCCTAAACAATGTGTTCCGAGGCGGATTCTGTTCGGTCAGCTGCTGGAAAGCAAATGCAGTAACCACTAGAGTGCTGGAGCATCTTTGTATCCTGGTGAATAATCCATCCGCAGAGAGCAGACACCCAGTCACTACAGGTTTATATGCTACGCAAAGAAGGAAAGGCTGTATTTTAAAATTCAATTACCCGGGGGGCATGGGAGCTGCTCTCAGCCAGTGAAGAGCCTACTATGCAAGATTCAGGACCTGAGTTTGGATCCCCAAGGCTCATGTGACAAAGCCGGACCTGGCACAGGTGTCACTAACCTTTGCACAGGGGAACAGAGACACACACAGATTGCCCTGGAGCTGGCTAACAGGCCTGGCTAGCCATTTGGTCATTGCTGGTTTCAGTGAGAGACCATGTCCCTCCCAAAAGGTAAGGTAAGAGTGATCAGAGTGAACACATACGTGCACACACGACCCCCTTCAACACGCGTGCATTACTCATGCAACTTATAAAGAATTACCTATACTGTTCTTCACAATAATGAAGAAAAATTAATGTGGTTCTGCTGGCGGGATTCTCCATTACAGCGAGCTGGCTGTGCCCACTTTCTTACTTAGTGCTCTCCCCTGTATGCAGTTTTCTATGATACCTGCTCACCTCTGGGTCGCCTGTTCTACTTCAGTCTTTTCACAACACGATTTAATTTTGAAGTGCTCTGATAAATACCCATTCTGAACATGCCTCCTCCTCCTCCTCCTCGGGTTATGTTAAACGCCAGCTACAATCTTTCAAAATTTCAGAATGCTGTTCCAGAGTCATGTGATACAAGCTACACCTCAGCTTAATAAGAATTTAGCTTGGTCAGATAGGGGACTGATATCCTATATATATAAAGAACTCAAGAAGGTAGACTCCAGAAAATCAAATAACCCCATTAAAAAATGGGGCTCAGAGATAAACAAAGAATTCTCACCTGAGGAATACCGAATGGCTGAGAAGCACCTGAAAAAAAAGTCCAATATCCTTAATCATCAGGGAAATGCAAATCAAAACAACCCTGAGATTCCACCTCACACCAGCCAGAATGGCTAAGATCAAAAATTCAGGTGACAGCAGATGCTGGCAAGGATGTGGAGAAAGAGGAACACTCCTCCATTGTTGGTGGGATTGCAAGCTTGTACAACCATTCTGGAAATCAGTCTGGTGGTTCCTCAGAAAATTGGACATAGTACTACTGGAGGATCCCACAATACCTCTCCTGGGCATATATCCAGAAGGTGTTCCAACCGGTAAGAAGAACACATGCTCCACTATGTTCATAGCAGCCTTATTTATAATAGCCAGAAGCTGGAAAGAACCCAGATGCCCTTCAACAGAGGAATGGATACAGAAAACGTGGTACATTTACACCATGGAGTACTACTCAGCTATTAAAAAGAATGATTTATGAAATTCCTATGCAAATGGATGAATCTGGAGGGTATCATCCTGAGTGAGGTAACCCAATCACAAAAGAACTCACATGATATATACTCACTGATAAGTGGATATTAGCCCAGAAACTTAGGATACCCAAGATACAAGATACAATTTGCAAAACACATGAAACTCAAGGAGAACAAAGACCAAAGTGTGGACACTTTGCCCCTTCTTAGAATTGGGAACAAAACACCCATGAAAGGAGTTACAGAGACAAAGTTTGGAGTTGAGATGAAAGGATAGATCATCTAGAGACTGCCATACCTGGGGATCCATCCCATAATCAGCCTCCAAACACTGACACCATTGCATACACCAACAAGATTTTGCTGAAAGGACCCTGATATAGTTGTCTCTTGTGAGGCTATGCCGGTGCCTGGCAAACACAGAAGTGGATGCCTACAGTCAGCTATTGGATGGAACACAGGGCCCTCAATGGAGGAGCTAGAGAAAGTACCCAAGAAACTGAAGGGGTCTGTAACCCTATAGGTGGAACAACAATATGAACTAACCAGTACCCCTGAGCTCTTGACTCTAGCTGCATATGTATCGAAAGATGGTCTAGTAGGCCATCACTGGAAAGAGAGGCCCATTGGTATTGTAAACTTTATATGCCCCAGTACAGGGGAACGCCAGGGCCAAGAAGTGGGAGTGGGTGGGTAGGGGAGTGGGGGAGGGTATGGGGGACTTTTGGAATAGCATTTGAAATGTAAATGAAGAAAATACCTAATAAAAAATAAATTAAAAGAAAAAAAAATTTAGCTTGGGCTCGCTTTCACACAACTAAACCGGACTGTGACAGATCAGACTCTCAAGCACTTTTTAATTGGGAACTGGAAAAAAAAAAAAGAAAGATAGAAAGAAAGAAAGAAAGAAAGAAAGAAAGAAAGAAAGAAAGAAAAAGTATTTAGAGCTGGATGCAAGCCTACAGTCTCACTTCTTCAGGGAGCTTTTGCCCTCACCTATATAGCAACTCCTTATCTTAATTTCTTTGAGCTGAGTTTAATAATATGCAAATACATACTAAGGGTACCCAGTATGACTATCTGAGTACTGACATGTTCCAAAACCCAAATGATGTCAAATCCTATTAGTATGTCACCAACAGAATGTTTCATACACGAGACTTTGTTCTGCCATGAGTATAACTATGTAAAACATATGAAATCACCTTCAGGCTATGTGTATGTTGTATATATAAAACTAGAGAATGTCTTTGAAATCGGATCCCATCCTAAAGATACCCCATTATGTATACACAAACATTCCCAGATTAAAACAAAACAAGACAATCCAAATCAGGTATGATCCCATTTTGGATGAGGGACAAGCCAACGATGCGTCTCTGTTTAATTGTCTATCACAGAAATTGAAGAACAGATTACTTAATTTGAGACAGTCATTGTAGACAGCCTGATGCTGTCCCTCATTTCCTGAAAATGTAAAACTCTCAGCACAAGGAAGACGGTATTAATATTTATACATGACCTCATGTCTAATTTTCATAATTTAAATCCATGCCAAACGCACCCATATTGTCTTAATGCACCGTGCTGTGCACGCTGCGTTTCACTGGGTCATGTTTCATTTACACAAACATCTCATTCATTCAGGTTTTCTTTTCAAGCAACAGATTTGAGCCAAAATCCTTGACTAGACACTATAGCCTATTTACTCTCATCAATAATGGACGAAACGTCCCCTCCGGATCTTTGTTATCACAACCAAGGCCATCAGGAACATCTTCGACAATATTTATGTCAGACACGGATGTAAACACCTGCCAGTGTAGCCAGGACCTCAGAGGCCAGACTCATATTACATTTATTCACTGTTGTAGCAATAGTCCCTAGAAATGGATCCATTTTCTTTGATGATAGTATTCTGGAAGGTGCATTTCCCCAGACTTGGGCAACACCAGTTGAGACATCCTTTCAGTATCATTTTAAATTGGAAACCAAACTCTGACTAGACATGTCCACTTAGCAGGCAAAAGCAAGATGGCCAGACTACTCCCCTCCTGACTTTTTTGCATGGCTTTGCTGGTATGTACTCTTATTTGTTCCTACTAGCAAGAATGCAAAAACATTGCAAAAAATGTCCTTCCGTACCTGGCCCGTCAGCTTCTGCCTTCCCCATTGTGTTTTTTCTCCTTAGCACTTACCAACTACTGTCCCTTTAACCTGCCTGTCGGTTGCCCTGTTCCCATCTTTGGAATGCGGGTTGTAAATGGTACTAACTTTGTTTCTTTTGCTTGCTACAGTATTCCTAGCAGCTACAGCTCGTACATAGGACTGATGAATATGGTAGGCTTGCAATCATTGTTTGTCAAGTAAATAAACTGTGGCAAGAAACCACTCTACCACTGAGCAGTATCCTCCCCCAAATAAACTGGTTTTAAAACGAAATAAAGTGTCTCTGTACAAAAGCTAAGAAAAGTAAAATCCTTCCTCACTACACTGCTCAGCGCTGCTGGTCACAACTCCTTCCCACCTCCTTTCCCAAAGCTAACTCCATATAGTTTTATAACTGGGTGTTTTCATATAAATTATTAGAGCAAAATCATACAACACAGTAGATACAGAAAATGCCATGAATTTAGTTTTACATAGTCATTTGCTGAAGGTAACCTTTTAAAAAGCTAAATTATAAGATGTTATTCTGTAAGTTTCTTTCTCTTAATATATCTTTGAGATAATTTCATGGCCATGCAGAAAGCTTCTCTCCTAAAAAAAAAAAAGTTTTTACTTTAGTATTAATTATGTGTAAATGTGGATTTCTGTGTTTGGGTTGTGCAGGAGGGTGCAGATGCCAGCAGAGGCCAGAAGAGGGCGTCAAATCTCCTGGAGATAGATTTGAAGGTGGTTGTAAACCATCTGACAAGGGTGATGGAGAAATAATCCCTGGTCCTTCAAAGGCAGCATCCACTCCTAAGCCTGAGCCATCTTTTCAGTTCTCTCTCCTTTTTAGCTTCTGTTTTGCCTTGACGGCATTTTTTTTTTTTTGAGACAGGGTTTCTCTGTATAGTTCTGGCTGTCCTGGAACTCACTCTGTAGACCAGACTGGCCTTGAACTCAGAAATCCACCTGCCTCTGTTCCTGAGTGCTGGGATCAAAGGCATGCACCACCACGCCCAATGATGTACAATAATTTAACCCTTCTTAGTGTAATGGACACTTAGTGTCTGGTCATTCTTTTGTTTGCTTGAGATAGAGTTTCACAGCAAAGGGTGCTGTTTTCCAATCTCTTGATCCTCATACCTGTGCCTCAAAAATGTTGGATAATTCTGGGATGCCCTACCAAGCTCAGCTTCCATTCCCGGCTTCCCAAATAGCAAATCACCACCACCATCATCATCATCAGGTGTTGTTTTTGTTCTCTTTTGTTTTGGGAACATCATCTTACTATTTAGCTCTGGCTAGCCACGAACTCACAGAAGTCTGCCTGCTTCTGCCTCCTGGGTGCTGGGATTAAAGGTTGGTACTGACTGTCCCACTCAAAACAGCAAATACTAACTAAGCTCTTGTGCGTGCGGATGTGAATCTGAACTGCATGATTATGCAGTGGAGGGCTCTTGAATCTCATTATTTTGCAGCTTCAGGGCCAATTGTAACTTCAGGCTGTCTGCCCTGGACAGTTTCCACAGTTCCCACACTATGGATCAGCTGCAGTCCTAAAGCTTAGGACCTAAGCAGAGACGCTTCAAAACCCTAAGTAAGATGACTCGGAGACATGCGAAGTGTATATGAAGTTGTAGGAACAACCTTTAGCATCTTAGTAAATCATTAATAAGTGAAAGACAGGAGCCAGAGAGAGATAAGTTCAAAATAACAATGGCATTCTGATGGCCAATTCCAAGTGGTCAAAATTCATTTATTTAAGACACGGGATTTGCCTACCATGTGCTAGAATCTGCTCAATCCCTCTCCTGGAACTTGCATTTGGGGTGGGAGAGAGACTCATAAACGAGAAAAACCTGGTATAAAGTAGATTGGGTGCTCAGGAGGAAAGCAGGGGGCGGGGAAGCTGGGCAGGCCAGCAAGAATTGTTTTTATAGATTGATTGATCAATAGATTGATTGATTTTAAGATGAGATCTCACCATATTACCTAAATCATCTCAAATGTGATTTTTTTTTAAACCTCAAACACTGAAGTAGCTAAAAGGCAGTGCACAGACCCAGCACATCCCGTTGAGACTTCCAGCTTTGGGTGGAAGGTCAGGTCCTCCCTGAGGAAAGAATTGAATAATGATCTGAGGTAGTCAGGTAGCCTAGGGTAAGCCATTCCAGGACTGGGAATCACAAGTGCACAGTAATAAACTGGAGCTGGCCTGGTCTCCAGGGACAGACAAGGAGGCCAGGGTGGCGAGACCGACCGCATCAAGGGCAGGGAAGACATGACGAGGCAAGGGAAATACAGGGGAAACGCGACACAAACTGGCTTCCATAATGAACAAGACAATCTATGCGAATGTGTTTAAGCTTTATCTTTCTGTGTGTGTGGATGCCCACAGAGGCCAGCGCGGACACTGGATTTCCTGGGGGAGGAATGATGTGAGCTGCCGGATGTGGATTCTGGGAATGGGGGTGCAGCTCCTGTAGAAAGCACCACGTGCCTGAGCTGTCTCACCAGCCTCCCCGTGAAAGGTCCTGAGCTTTTCGGAATAATCACGTTCAAGGGGGGAGCCTGATGCCAGTGTTTCACCGGGAGAACAGCATTTCTGAGGGGGGAGAAGTCTCGGAATCGAGAGTTTTATTTTTCCACTCCCCCGTTGTTTACCAGATTGTGTCGTGGTTTCTGAAAGTAGAAACCTCGTGTTCCGTGAGTTAACATAGGAATCTATGCGGAAAGAAAGCAGCGCTTTAGAACCCACGGCTCTGAGGGTTCAGCCAGAGCTGCGTGTTTGTTGTGTTGATAGACAACTAAAGAGAGTGTCCGGTAACACCGCTTCCAACACTATTTATGTAATATTTCTTTTACAAATGCTGAGTGGAAATGTAAAGAGGGTAGCATCTGTCTAACATGGTGAAGTTAATATTGATTAGAAAACCCACTTATCACTACAATTTATTTTTGATAGACCCCAAGATGGATGTTTGTTGGCAGGGGAACTTATGGTTTTGAAAGGCAATAATACTTGAGACCTGTGATTCATGTCAAATAGCCCAAAGAGAAGTTTGTGAGCTTTAAAACCTGGGGCTAAGAACATAGCAGAACAGGCCCGGCCCATGGTTACATGTCCTGTCTGGCCTGGTGCCTCCCTATCTCCCGCCCTTCTGACAGTCTGTTGATGTTTAAATGGACCAATCATGTGAAACCGCGCCAATTCCTCCCTGACCCGACCCCTTTTCTATAAAAGTCCCTAGCTTCCAAGCCTCGGGGTCGAAACCACTGTCTCCTGCGTGAGATACGTTTCAACCTGGAGCTCCGCCATTATGACTCCACCATGTGGTCAACACCTCTGTCTCCTGCGGGAGATATGTGTCGGCCCGGAGCTCCGTCATTAAACTACCTCGTGTTCTTACATCAAGTTGGCCGTCTGTTCGTGATTCTTGGGTGCATGCCGAATCAGGAATTGAGTGGGGGTTTCCCCACTAGGTCTAACAGTTTCATTGGAAGGACAGAGTAATTAGCTGCATTCTCAGAGCAGCAATCCAACGAAGTTCTCGTCTCAGAAATGTGCTCGAGATTTGTTTTGTTTGTCTACCTATAGGGTTAATCCGACCGGGAAGCCCCTTGTTTTATCTGGGTATACCTTTTCTCGCAAAATGTTTGGTAATCGTCTGTTTATATAGCTGCTTTGGTTAGAATGGGGGAAATCTTTGAGTTTAACAAGATTGGCTGTAACTTGCCCCCCCCCCTCCTACATCCTCAAAATCCCGACCATCTTTTCCCTGGAGTGTGACAGACACCTACTGAGGGGTTGCTCACTCTCTGCCTCTGATGATAGATCTTCTTCTCCAAGGTTGACCTGGAACTCAGACAGCACTCCTTCCATAGAAAACACAAAGTGCTATATTTGGTTAAACAAATAAAGGTTTGTTTATCTTGTGCATTACAAAGTCCATTGGTGGGTGCAGTGGCTTGGTTTGGAAAGGCCCCAAGCCCTTTCCATCGTCCACCCTCATTCTTGCTGGAAAGTCCGTTCCTTTACTGGCATTAAAGCTGTCACCAGGATTCTGGTGTGTACTGAAGACCAGCTGAAACATCCAGGATTATTAACTGAACAACTACTAGATCCTTGAACTTTCCATTGAGAGACATCCATTGTTAGACTAGCTGAAACACAGCTTGCAAGCCACTTTAATAGATCTCTCTCTCTCTCTCTCTCTCTCTCTCTCTCTCTCTCTCTCTCTCTGTGTGTGTGTGTGTTTCCTCTCTCTCTCTAGCTCCTCCACCTTGAATGTAGTGTGAGTGTGAAGGCATGGGGATGCAGCAGCCATCTTGCATTCCCACCAGCATGAGGGTCAAAGTCTGCATACCAAGGAGTAACAAGTGCGGTGTTGGTGTGTGTGTGGGGGGGGATGTGTGCGCGCACGCGCAGAGCTTAAGCACAGAGGGCCCCAAAGCTCACCTCTACAGTGACCCTTCCCCCAACAAGGCCATACCTCCTCCAGTAAGCCCACACATTTAATAGTGTCACTCCTCCTGGAAAGGGCATTCAAACACACGAATCTATGGGGGCCCAGACCTACTCAAAGCACCCCAGACCGTGAAACAGTCACAGAAATGAGAATTAGGAGGTGGTGGATTCAGACATGAATGGAATTCCACAGACAGGCCTAGGCTGGAGATGGGTTCGAGATGAACTAATACAGAGTAAACGAATTTTTTAGAAAATAATGAGGAGAACATGGTATAGATCAAAATACTGATAGCCAAGGATCAGACGAGCTGAGATCAGCCAAGTGGGTAGTAGCAACCTAACACGGTGTGTGGCATGTCATGTTGTGGGGACAAGGTGGCTGGGGTGGGGTGTGTCCCTACTCATAAATACTAAGGGAAAGGCTGAGGGGAACTGGGAATTTTCTCCACACTATTATTTTCAGCATCTATACATACACCTTTGAGACAGGCTCTCTCAGGGTCAGGTGCTTGGAGCAGAGGCATATTGTCCTCGTTAGGTTTCTTTCCCTTTCTCTCCCTCTCTCTCTCTCTCTCTCTCTCTCTCTCTCTCTCTCTCTCTCTCTCCCTCTTTTCTTTTCTTTTCTTTTCTTTTCTTTTCTTTTCTTTTCTTTTCTTTTCTTTCTTTAAGATTTATTTACTTTATGTGAGTACACTGTAGCTGTCTTCAGACACTAAAAGAGGGCGGCATCAGATCCCATTGCAGATGGTTCTGAGCCATCATGTGGTTGCTGGGAATTGAACTCAGGACCTCTGGAAGAGTAGCCAGTACTCTTGACCAATAAGCCATCTCTCCAGCCCCCTTAGTTGGGTTTCTATAGCTGTGATAAAAGCACTATAATCAAAAAGCAAGTTGGGGAGGAAAGGTTTTATTTGGCTTACACTTCCACATAGCTGTTCATCACTGAAGGAAGCCAGGACTGGAACTCAAGCAGGGCAAGAATCTGAAGGCAGGAGCTGATGCAGAGGCCAAGAAGAGGCGCTGCTTTCTGGCTTGCTCAGCTTACTATCTCATAGAACTCAGGACTACCAGCCCAGGGATGGCCCCACCCACATGGACTAGGTCCTTTCTCATCAATCACTAATTAAGAAAATGTTCCACAGGCTTGCCTACAGTCCAATCTTACGGAGGCATTTTCTCAATTGGTATAGGTGACTATAGCTTGTGTCAAGTTGACATAAAACCAGCCAGCACAGGCACGAAGAGTCTTCACTGGAGAACCAGGCTCTACTAAATCTAAGCTGGAGAATCAGTCAGAGCCTAAGCTGGTCCTATTGCTGAGTCCCCTTGTCAGCCTCCTCCTGAGGCAGATTGAAGACCGTGGACACCAGCCCTTCCCCTGACCTGGAATGTTCTTAAGATTTCCACAAGCTCGCTCTTCTTCCCCTCCGTCTAGTTCCAAGTTCCCTCCATAAAATCCACCCTAGTACATGCTAAAGTGGCAACTTGCTGCTCGGCCCTCTGGTTCTGCCCTTTCCTGCTGTCTGTCCTCATGCAGCCTTTCCCATAAGCTGACACCCAGCACACACCCCTTTTGTTGGTATTTTTGTCTCTCCTGGCCAGGGTAGGGATATAAACAAGTACAAGGTCCTGCTAATGGAAAGCAAGACAGGTAGGGAAGAGAGGGAAGGACAGAGGAGAGACCAAAACGGAAGGAGGAATTCTGCCCCCAGGAGGAAGAGATAGTACAAAACATATGTAAGATGGAAGAGGCGCAGACGCAGTCCACTTGTGAGGGGTCAGCAGAAAATAAAGACACAACAGATGGACTTAGGTCTGAGCATGTGAGGAGAGAGACGATCAGAGCATGGGTGGATTCAGGGCTGCAGAGAGCAGGCTCAAGACCAGTGAAACACCACCCCATGGACCAGGTCCTCTGCAAGGCGACGGGCAAAAGTTTTCCACGAGGTTTGTATGCCCTGTAACAGCTGTCTCCTGCCGTTTTATGCCTTACTTTTTTTTTTTTTGGTCTGGGTCTCCAACTCATTTCCAGGTGTAACCTTTCTCTTTGAGACTTGGACCAGTTTTAAAACCAACAACCTTCCCCTCGCCATCCCCATCCCCAACTTGTGTGGCCCAGAAGGTTCAGGGATGACCTTTGTCCCTGTGGGATGAAGAAAGGATGGACAAATGCTGAGCCAGAGAGATACATCACAGGCGATTTCTGTCTGTCCTTTGGTGTCTCCCACAAGCAGGTGGATCCTGCTGTGACTTGGTTGTGATGCTGGTAGTGGGCTGTGACCCGGGATGAGAGGGGGTGGATTTTCTTTCTTATCATAGAGTATGCTAGCAATTGCTGCTGTGGTAGCAGGCAGAGAAGGCTGACTGGGGAATGGATCACAGTAACGTCTATCAAAGGTGAAGGATGAGTTCATAGCTGCTAGCGCTTACCTGAGTGTGCTCAGCAGCCCAGGTACAGGCCTAGAACTTCAACCCCAGGGTGGAGTCCTTATTTTTGACCAGCTAGGCAAGTTCAAACAACATGGCAATAAGTCAAAAGTGTCCCAGAACAATGGAAGTGAAGGTTGGCCAGGAAATGAGTGCAGTTAAGAGGCATAATAGGAATCACACTGAGAGCTCTGGGAACTGCAGCAGAGATGATCAAACTGTAGGCTGTGTGAACATCACCTGGGAGGGCCAGATCCCGAGGCTCTTAGTTGATGCTGACCTAAAAGAGCTATGGACCAGTTTCTGGGAAACATTGGGTTTGGAACTGTATTAAATTTAAATAGGAGCTGAGAGGGAGGGGGGGATGGTAAGGGAAAGGAGGGCGGGGGAGGGAGGGAACACGGCCACAAAAGCATGAGCCAGAAGACAGTTGGTTATAGAGAGAGAGGATGTGTTTACTATCTCAAAGGTGAAACGGCCCCGACGGATGTTAGTTTCAAGGTGTGGCCAAGGGAGTGGGTGGTTCAGGTGGAGCAGAGGTGAACATCGGCAGAGGTAACAAGGTCAGGGGATGGAAAACATAGACTGCCCACGTGGACCTTGAGGCCACCCAAGTCACAGCAGCCCTTGGAAGAGAAAAAAACAAAGCCAGGGGCAAAGTCTAGTGTCCTAGGGAGGGAGCTATAGGCACCCTCGTGGCTGGCGCCTAGCAGGACAGAGAGGTGAAACTGGCCAACCTCCTGTGAGGGGTTGTAGGTTGCCAGGCTTTACACAGAATGAGCCTGCGGTCCTCACAGACGAGCTGCAGATGAGGTATGTGTTGGTTTCGTTTCTTTCATTTATTGAGAGTCTCACGTAACCCCGGATGACCCCCAGCTTACTATGTCACTGTGGAGGACCTTGAACTCCTGCCTCCCCCTCCCAAGTGCTGGGCTTGCAGGCCATGCTACACCTGGTGCAGTAACGGTGATTTCCATTTCCATTCATGAGCAAGTACAGCACGGAGAAGTTGACTCTCCCACCACTGCAGTGGAAGGCACCTTAATGTATTCCAAACGAATAAAACCAGAATGTACCGAACATGGTTAGGAATGGGGTTAACTTTGTAGACAATGGAAATTCTTATTTAAATGTTTGTCCTGAACCATGTTTCTTTATAGTGCCCACGAGGTGGCAGCACTGAGCAGCAAGTCCTTGCAAGAAGATGGAACCAGTCAAGACTTCTGGCTGTTCCAGGCCCTGAAGACTTCTTCGGCAGCATCCAGCGTGCTGTCTTTCTAGAAATAAAATAATTGCATCGTTACATACCAGTATAAATTCAAGATATTGCAGTATTTAAATATAGAAGGCATAGCTGGGTGCTTGTGGCACCCAACTTTAGAAAAACCCATTGAAGATAAAAACCATACTAGCAATACCCCAAAACTTAAGAGAATCTATAGTCTTAGATGAAGAAGCAATATCAAAGTAAAAACAGAAATGTGGAAACTAAAAGGGGAGGGGTGGGAAGTTGGCTCAGTGGTTAGGGTGTGTACTGTTCTTGCAGAGAAATCATGTTCCTATCACCCCAGGTGAGTGACTCACAAAACTTCCTAAAACTCCAGCTCCCAGGGATCTGATGACCTCTTCTGTTATACGTGAGTTTGTATACACACAAACATATTTAAAAAACTAAACAAAAATCTAGAAAGCTGAAAACAGCCATTCAGGCAAGGCCTTCCTGCTTTTCCCCAACAACTCCCCCCCCCCCCCCCCCCCGTTCTCCAAGACAACCTCTCGTAGCAGGTTTTAGGTTTAGTTCTAATGTCTGTCATTAAAATCCAATCATATGCTCAGGCTTCTATTTCCTTATCTGTGAACACTGTATCCACTACAGGGAGGGAAGGCTGGAAGGAAGGAGAGTGAGAGAGCGAGAGAGCGAGCGAGCGAGAGAGAGCGAGAGAGAGAGGGAGGGAGGGAGAGAGAGAGAGAGAGAGAGAGAGAGAGAGAGAGAGAGAGACTCTAGCCAGAGCTCAATCACATACCAAGGTATGAAGTAATTAAATGATGGGAACCAGGTTTCATCCTTGAAGAAGGGAGTTACAAATATAGAAATGAAAAAAAAATACAACTAGCCATATGATAGTTTTCAATAAATTTGGATACAAATAAATGTAGCTGTAAATATGCATGCAATCAATTCTGTCTACCCAAGGGTTCTGCTTCTCAACCAACCGATGATTGAAAATATGCAGGGGAAGAAATTACATCTGAACTGAGCATGCTCGTATTTCTTCTTCTTGTTGTGATTCAGAAACAATGCACTATAACGTCTATTTAGATGGTGTTCCACTGCATTAGATTATAAATAACCTAAAGATGATTTAAGGTACACAGACGTGCATACATTATAGAAAAGTAGTATGACATTTATATAAGGCACTTGAATATCTTGGGGTTTTGTAAATACAGATTTGTAGGGGATGCAATTAATCAGCCCTCGATGCAGAGGTATGACTGACATATGACTGTGCATGCATTTGAATGTATTTATATATTCTCTACCTCTGCTGGAAGGGCCTAGGGACAGCATCACAGAACAGCAGTGAACACTCTCAATATCTAGATCTTGGATTAGGACCAGAGCGATGATCAAGAGCACTTGTTCTCAATGAGGTCCTAGGCTGGGTTCTAAGCACTTACATAGTGGGTCACAACTGTTTGTAACTCTACTTCCAGGAGATATGACACCCCCCCCCCCCCACACACACACGTAGTGCACAGACATACATGCAGGCAAAACACCTATTCACACAAAAGAGAATAAAAACCCCCAAACATCACCCCACCCCCTACCCTCCCCCACAGAGCTGGACTCTAAAAGAAACCAGACTAATTGGGAATGGCTGGTCCCAGATTGATAAAATGAACCTAGTGTAGAAAGGTCAAGAAGATGTCCCAAAATGCTGGTGACAAATCAAAAGAAACAGAAGCCAGCTTAAAGGGATTCACAGTGGCCCAATTCTGGAGAAACTTAACAATGACAATTGTTAGGTGACAATGACAAATTAGAACTCATCAAATATAACAGAAGTCTATGAGCTTTTACTGCTACCAAAGCATAAGGAAAATAATTAAGTTGCTTGGTGTGAGATGGAATTCTATCACAACTTCGAAGCAATTCCTTCAAAATAGTTACTAAATTTAATGGAAAACCCTAACCTTATACTAAATATATGCAAGCTCCACCTCATGATGTACTTTGAAGATAACTGTAGCAGGCAAGCAGACGTGGTTTCCGCCCACAGTAACAGGTCAAACTGGAGAGCCTTTCCTTACAGTGATTGGTTGGGGAGGTTTCTCTGCGGACCGTGGCCGTGTGGCCCAAACTGGTCTCAAAGCCAGCTTGTCTCTGCCTGGGATTAAAGGCATGCACCACCACCTCCGGCCTTGGCTGCTGAGTTTTATAGAGTGTCAAGGCAGTGAATGTTAAATGCAAGGACCTAGCCAACATGACAACTAAATGCAACATATAGTTCCGGCCTTGACAGCCAGACAGGAATGACCTGACTCAGGCCAGTGCCAAAGCTTGCTTGTTCTGAGGATTTTACAGAGGGACCATCGGTGAAACTCGGATAGGGACTGAGTTGTAGATGGGATGACAATTTGTCAAGGTTAAGTCTTGGTGCTGAGGGTGGTGTTCTGTGATTTTGGAATGTCCTTGTTGGTGGGGAACACACAATGAAATATTGGGGGAATGATGGGCTATCATTAGTGGTTAAGTAGATACTCTGAGGTGGTCTTTTAGAAATTATAAAATCATGTAGATTGCACTTCAAGTATTTAAAATTTTCTAGGACAGGGTATCTCTATTTAGTCCTGGAACTCCCTCTATAAATCAAGTGGCCCTTGAACTCAGAGATCTGTCTGCCTCTGCCTCCTGAGTGCAAGGATTAGAGGCATATTCCACCACTGCCCAGCTTAACTATTTCCTCTTTTGGGTGTACACACGGGAGTGAAATGTGCACCCGCATGTGTCTGAGTGTGAATCTGTGTGAGGTGTACGTGGTAGTCAGAGGAAAATCTTGAGTATTGGTTTTAACCTTCCACTTCATCTGAGATGCGGTCTCATGGTTATGCTATGAATACCGGGACTGTCTCTCTGCCTCTCATTTTGCTGTAAGATTGCAAGCCTGCTGAACTGGACCGGCTTCACGTGGGTACTGGAATCCCAACTGGGGTTCTCCAGGTGCCTTTACCACTGAGGCATCTTCCCCGCCCTTCAACGTTGTTTTTAGGTCAGCCCATGTACTTCCGCCCACGCACTTCCTCCCACGCGCTTCCTCAGCCTCTCTCTTTCCTTGCCCAGAGGTAGCCCTGGGATCTTATTCTAGATCCTTCCTGAGCCATTCCAAGCATTTAGCTAAAGGCAGCATTCCTGTGAACACAGCTGTACAATTATTTGGAGCTCTATTCCCACTTTTTTTTTGTTTTTTTTGGAGACTCGACTACATATTTCATTTTCCTTCCATGACCATACTTTTCTCTTTAATGTTGTAAAATCCTGTATTCTTCTCCACATTCTTTTACTAACTTTTCTCACCCCTGATGTGCTTAGCGAAGTATTCTCCCTTCAATTTCTCCCCTGTTCTCCAAAGAGACCCCATTTTATCTTCCTGCATCGCCACACCCTCACATTCCTAAACTTGAAAAGTCTCAACCTCAAGTACTGCCTTAAGCATTTTGAACTTCAAATGTCACCGTCTGTCACTCTCCCACAGCACAGCTCATTTTTCCGGGGAGTCCTCTGGAGGTTGTTTTGTTCCAGTGTCTTTCCTTTGCCGTATGATGTCCTTGGAAGAGGTGTATCACGTTCAGTTATGGATGTGAACGATTTCTGACTGAATGCCTCTGTGAGTTCTCCCCGCTAGTGCACACACTGCTCCTATTGATCTGAGCAGCCAGCGCTCATAACCACTAAGCCATCTCTCCAGCCCCATGAATTTACAGAGATTTATCGAGGAGGAAGTGGGCAGTGCTTGAAGACAGCAGAGAGTCTGTCTTGTTCATCAAAAGTTTAATGCACCTTTAATGTAGGAGTTGGCCATCTGGGAATTAATTACGTGGCCTAACTGAGGACCTTTCCTCCATATTACTTCAACCCAGCTTTTGGCAACGCTGCCAGATCAATGAGGAAATCCGTAGCCCAAGCACACTCACCTTCCCACGCTGCTTTACAGCATTCACACGACTGCAGACCCGTGCCCACTTCCCCTCTGCCAGAATAGCTGAATTCCCACTGTTCTTGGTACCTGATCTGTCCTTTGAGGCAGGAAGTCTTTCCAGGCATCCTCTTTTCTTCTACCACTCCCTTTACACTACTTGGCAACCCTCCCTTTCACGTAATTCGTGAAATCATGTTACAGCTCGCCCGAGTTATTTCCAAGAGGGGAAAAGGGTAGGGCTGTGTTGACTGGTTGAAAACGGAACTGTTTGTTTGTTTATTGTTTTTTCAGGATAGGGTTTCTCCATGTAGCTCTGGCTGTCTTCGAACTTGCTTTGTAGACCTGGCAAGGGTTAGAGGTGTGGGCTACCGTGCCCAGCTAAAACTGAAGTCCTAAGGTTACTCTTCCCCTTCTGTTAATCATGTTTGTATTTTCAGTAGTATGTTTACAAAGATGGCCTCTGGCTTATGGTGGCTCCATTGATTATTTTTTTATTTTATGATGACAGATATTCATTAGAAGTCATGCTTTTGATATCTGGGAGTGGGGAGCTGGTGATATACAGGAACATACTCTCTACTAATGTGGGACTGTCTGTAGCAAGGGGCCTCATGATTCAAAGGAAAATAGCTGCTTCCCTCTTTCTGTGCTGCATTGCCAAAGCTACACTGTTCAGTGGTGTGCTCATGGGAAATGCATTTTTTTTTTAAGATTTATTTATTATATGTAAGTACACTGTAGCTATCTTCAGACACTCCAGAAGAGGGAGTCAGATCTCATTACGGATGGTTGTGAGCCACCATGTGGTTGCTGGGATTTGAACTATGGACCTTTGGAAGAGCAGTCGGGTGCTCTTACCCACTGAGCCATCTCACCAGCCCCCGGAAATGCATTTCAACACGCAGTATTCTTAACAATGTTTCCATTGTAAGTAGGGAAATACTTGGACTTAAATCTTTTAAGATGGACAGTATAATGCTATGCCTTATTAACCCTACTTTTTTTTTTTAACATGTATTTACATTCCAAATGTTGCCCCCTTTCCTTTTACATTTTAGTCAATCAAATAGTCACATTGTAAATACTCATATTCTATTCTTAGGTAAGTCTTCCATAATTTGTTGATAGGTTATATCAAAAAGTTAAAAATAGTATTTATGTTATGTTAAATAACCTAAGGATGAGTGTTTTCAGTAGCCATAGCATGCAGGTGGGATCTATGTATATATGGTATGTGCATATTTCTCATGTGTGTGCATATCTGTAGAGGCCTGAAATGGACATTGGAGGTCTTCCTTGATTCCCCATGTTTATATATTGAAGCAGGGTCTCTCATGGAATTCAGAGCTTACCAACCATGGGCTGGCGTGGCTAGCAGTCAGCTTGGCCTGGGAATCCAGTCTCTGTCTCCTGAGTTTTCAGACAACTTGGCTATCTGGCTTTTATGCTGGGTATGGGAATCTGAACCCTGGTCCTCCTGCTTTCTTGGCCAGTGCTGCATCGACGTAGGCACTCCCCGGCCCAGATTACATCTTTCTTGAGAGGCTTCTGGTTCAGGTGTAATGATTTCCCTCAGCTAGGACTATGTGGTTCCCCTCAAAAAAGGCTGAATCAAGGATGGTGGCTCCCAACACCTGAAGACTGGGGCAGGAGGACTGTCATGAATCTGAGGACAGCCTGAGCTACAGAGCAAGACCCTGTCTCAAGAAACCACAAATAAATGAATGAACTAAAAGAACCAGCAAACACAAGGCTCAATGCTGACTTACCACCAATTTCATGGCAGCAAGTCAAATTTCTTTTCTTTTCTTTTTTTTTTTTTTTTTTTTGAGACAGGGTTTTTCTGTGTAGCCTTGGATGTCCTGGAACTCACTTTGTAGACCAGGCTGGCCTCGAACTCAGAAATCCGCCTGCCTCTGCCTCCCAAGTACTGGGATTAAAGGTGTGTGCCACCACGCCCGGCTCTAGCAAGTCAAATTTTAAAAGTGTCACTTAGCATTTCATTTTTTGGAAATAGAAAAGAAAAGCTGCTTTGTAAATTGGAGTGAAGGTACTGTAAATGCATATTTGTGGGAATGTAACAACTTACTTTAATAAAGCAAAACCGCACCAACTTTTCAAAGTGTGGTTTAGACTCGGAGTGGCAGAACGCAGAAACAGGAATGGCTGTCAGTTTCTGAAAGACACACAAGGTGATGCGATGGAAAGGCAGCCCACATTCCAGATGTCACTTAGGGGCCACAGACTTTAGAAATATACTGCTGAGGGTCACAGTAATTTTTAAAAGGAAAAAGTATTTTTAATACTTTCAATTCCTCAACAAGTCCTAAGTGGACTCTTTGCATGAAAGCTAGAATTAGAAGAGTTGGAGGCTAGCCTGGTCTATATAGCAAGTTTCAGGCATGCCAAGGCTACAGAGTGAGACTGTCTCAACAAAGCTACACAAAGCATTTTAAAATAAAAAGGAGAAGAGACAAAGGTGGAGTTCTGTGTCTTTCAAGGCACATTCACAAGGTGCTTGATAAGGGAGCAGCGGGAAGGTCAGTAAACAGTACCTTATGTTTCGTCATCCACTTCACAAACTTATAGTCATAAGGCTCATCGCTGTTCATGTCCGAGAGGTCAGCACCTGTAACCACAGGGAAAGGTGGGTGCGGGGAGAGCTGTGTCAGAGACAACGAAGGCATCACCTAAGCCTGCCAGGGCTCACATTTTCTCCCGACTCAAACAGGCGTAACCTAGAACTTTCTAGAGGTTACTCATACACCCTACTGGAGTCTCACACTGTGTGATGAAGTTGACTGACAAGTCGACTTGAGTGCTGAGAAAGGAACTGGTCCTCTGGTCCTCTGTCTTAAACACTGAACCATCTCTCCTCCCCAGCCCCCTGCCTGCCTTTATTCTTATACTACCATCAGATAGAATGTAAATGTTTATCTATAGGAAAGGGGAGAACCAAATTCTAATATGAGGAACAATTCACATACAGTAAATGACATTTTGCTCACGTGAGAACTTGAGATGTTAATATTTTCCCCATATCATAAAGAAGGGATATTTTCCCATCTCCACAACATTAGAAAAGGTTTTCCATCCAAATTCTCCTGACTCCTTAACCAGACTGTATCCAGATCTAAGACATAGCTAGTACTGGGTGCAGGATGGACTGACTCAGGCAACATAGAATGCGTGCTTAGTGCAATAAGCCAAGCCCACTACAGTCCTGTGATGGTTAACAGCACATTGTAATGATCCTTCTCTAGAGTGCACTGTCTGGGAATAACTGGATCCAGGAGTGTCGTCATTTCTCAGGCATTCACTTGTCTTCTTCTCTCTCTCTCTCTCTCTCTCTCTCTAAAAAAAAGATTTATTTATTATACATAAGTACACTGTAGCTGTCTTCAGACACCCCAGAGGAGGGCATCAGATCTCATTACAGATGGTTGTGAGCCACCATGTGGTTGCTGGGATTTGAACTCAGGTCCTCTGGAAGAGCAGTCAGTGCTCTTAACTGCTGAGCCATCTCTCCAGCCCCCCACCTGTTTTCTCTTAATAAATAAATTTAGGTGGAAAATTTTATAATTGAAAGGCTCCATGGTGGGAAGAAACTAGGAGCAGGCATGTTGAGAGCCACAGGGGCATCTCAGTCTAAACCATGGGAGGTACGCCCATCACCAGGGTAAGGGTGTGTTCTGGCAAAGGCACACCCCAGGAATGTGAAGGCCTCCCCTGTAGCCTCATGAAGGTGGGGTTGGAGCTGTGACCTCACGAAGAACCTCCAGCCTCAGCTACAAGAAAATCTAGCTTTCCAGTTCTCTAAAACCTGTGATCATGAAAAGAATTAGTAATGTCTAATGCGTGTGTACTACACAAGGATTCTGACATGAATATAAAGATTAGGGAGACTCTCCCATTCTCAGGAATTCACCTCACTTTCTCTTAATAAATCTACGTTCATGCTGCCACAAAAAGCTAACATACAGCCATTCATTCTTCACATAAAATTGAATTTTCTTTTAGGCTTCTCAAATTTAGCATAAATGAGAAATTTTAGTTTCTCAAGTTCAGTTGCATTTAAGGTTATTACAGTCTAAAATATTGAAAACCATATTAGGTTAATCATAATTTACCAATACAGGATACTCAAAGGTTTACTATTAATAATATTTTTAAAATATTAAAGAAATATACATTTTATGTAAAACTGCTGGAACACGGTCAAAGGCATGATGCATGGTGAACAATGCTTTGGGGAACTGTGTGAGAGATTCCAGGAAAAAAGGCAGAGGAGAGGGCCTTTTCCTTGCTCCCCGCATTGTTTTTGGATATGATTTCATGAGTCCTATGACAAACATTTACACTAAATTTATAGGACATGTTTATTCTTGCTAGATGTCAGAACACAGATACATAACACACTCTGGCGACAGGACATTCTGAGTGCTGTCCCCAGTGTACCCTGAATCTGGATATGGCCGTCTGTCTTGCTTTCACGGTTTCCCAGATATAATCTAGAGTACATGACAGGCAGTTGTGTTTAAATTGATCTGTCCTAAGAAGCCTCTGGAAATATTTAATATTGTTATTAATTTTTAATTAATATTGCTGTTAATATTAAATATTGTTAATATTTAGAATGTGCTTCCTGATATTTATTTACACATTTTTCTGAGCTCAAAAAACCATCCTTGGGTCAATGTTTTCTTTGCTACATTCATGTATAAGAGCACACTGACACTGAGGTAGGGTTGTCTACAGCATTTGACTGGAGTCTGCCCCATTCTTTAAGGCCCTCAAATCCCAGGACTCAGACAGATCTGCATAGGTCGGTAAAGGTCAACAAGTTACATGTAAAACATTATGTTTCCAACTTGAAAATGTGTTGGTGGCAAGTCAAGAGTATAGCATCACCTTCAGGTAACAGAGACCCATTCATAGGAGGGTTGGCAAGATGGCTCAGGGGGTCAAGGCAAGTCTGATGATCTGAGTTCAACCCCACCCCCCAGGTCCCAGATGATAGAAGGAAAAAAGTGATTCATTCCCAAAAGTTGTCTTCTGACCTCCACACATGAGCCTCCTCTGACCGCCCCATGCACCAGTGTAAAATAAAGGAATAAACCCATGGTTTTTGGAGAAAGAACTGTAAGGATTTCAGCTGTATGACTGTTGGAAACGTAAGGTTTTCTGAGCCTTCCTGGCTTCAAAGATGGCGCTAACATGCTTGCTTGCTTGCTTCCTTCCCTTCCCCTTCCCCTTCCCCTTCCCCTTCCCCTTCCTTTCCTTTCCTTTCTTTTCCTTTCCTTTCCTTTCCTTTCCTTCCTTCCCCTCTCTCTCTCTCTCTCTCTCTCTCTCTCTCTCTCTTTCTTTTTGCTAACATGCTTTCTTGAAGAGGGTATTAGAGTGCTTGGCCCTCTGTTTATAGCATTCATTTTTGTAGCTTTGAAAATAGCAGGCATTTCCTTACAGCTTCACAACTTCTAGAAACTTCCATTTTCTTACCAAATAGCACTTAGGAAAGTTAGCAAAAACAAAAAACAAAAAACAAACAAACAAAAAAACGATTTCAAATGTACTGTTTCACATTCAGAATTTTCTGCTCCACACTGGCACACAATAAGAACAGTTCTGTAACAGAACACCTAGCACAACAATGACCCAACAACCATTTATCAGCAGTGAAAGTTCAGGTTAAAAAGTCCTGAAAGGAAAGTGAATCGTTGGAAGTGCTGGAGTTGTGAAAACACGCTCTCTTCTAGAGATGAGATGCAGGTCTGGCTTTGGCCCCTTTCCCTGTACCTCTATCCCATCATCTCAAACCTGAGTGTCTAGCTCTGACATAAATAGAAAAGACTTCTTCACAAACCTAATGAAGACACATCAGCAATGATGAAGTAACCCCCGTCAGGAACAATGGGTTTCAGGCCAACGCTGTTAAGTAAACGGACCATCCGATCTCTCTTTACTTCTAATTCCTTTGGCAGAGAATTAAAGTAACACTCAGGGTCATCCATGCGCTTGATATCGATCCAAAATGCCTCGGCCAAGGCTGCCTGCACGTTAACAAAGGGCGTCAGTTATGGCTCAATTCCCTGGTAGGCTAAATAAAGATCATCATAGTAAGATTTGTGTCAAGAAGTCACTCGGTAAATTACAGCCAGCTTCCCGTGGACGATTCCGCTCCATAGGTTAATGGCGGAAGGAGTTTTTTTGTGTAAACATTTAACTCTAATATGACAAACAGAGGAAGACACCAAAATCCCAACTGAAAAAGATTTGTTATGTAAAGATGATGTACTTGGTAAGAAACAGACATGAAGAGTTTTCTAATGAGATGAGCTGTGGTCCGGCTTGCTAAGTCTCAAAGAATGGCTAGACAGGTGAAGATGGAGTGAGTCTTTCCTGATGAAGGCACTGGAGGAAATTAAACCTGGCCTGCTGTCTAGACAAGCAAACCCAAGTTCCCCATTCCTCAGAAGAAATACTGAAACCATTCTGGTCCTAAGGAGTGAATGCATCTAGAGACAAATCTCTGGGACCTGTGGGTAACTCCTTCGGCAGTGGTGACAAAGAAGAGAAAATGTGACCAAAGAAAACCAGATTGTAAAGAGCAAAGGACTTAATGTTCGGGTTCCCTTCATTTCATTCGGTGAATTTGTTCTCCCAGGTATAGGCATTACTCCCAATGCCTTTGCCTTTGCAGGGTGATTAGGCCCAGGAGACTAGAGGCCCCAGGAATGGTACCAGAACCACTTCCATCATGGGAGAACACAATGAAAAAGAGACACCTATGAGGTAGCAGGTCCTTCTGATATGGCTTCTAGAAGGCAGGGTCAGGATCTGAGTCTTCCCAGCCTTCAGAACCATGAGAAATAATTCCCTTTCTGTCTTTCTTTCAAGATTAATTAATTTACTAATTCATTTATGTGTATGAGTGCTTTATCTGCATGTACACTTGCATACCAGGAAAGGGTATTATGGAGTCACTGGGAATCGAACTCAGGACCTCTGGAAGAGCAGCCAGTGCTCTTAACCACTGAGCCATTGTTCTAGTACCTAAATTCCTTTTCTGTATTGGCTACTCAGTCTCTAGTATTTTGTTACAACAATGTGTCAGTAAGGATCAGGCAAGTGGCTGAGAAGCATGGCAGGTCAGGATGATAAAAACAAGTCACAGAGTGGGCATGAAGCACAGAGATCTGCCAAGCTGAGAGCAAGATGCTTGGCAGGCAAAGCATGCCATGGCTTCTGGCATTGGGGATAGAATGGTTAACATCATAGGCAAAGCCCTGGCTTTCATAATTATATAATATTTCATAATTATATACTGAAGGGTGGATGAGGAGGTGAGGTAGAAAGGCCAGGAAAGAAAATCTGTTATGTATGACAGAGCTGTAGCAAAAAACAGAGCAAGACCGGGTAGGAGGGGTCGAGATCCCATATAAGTCTTTGAGGCAGGAGAATTTAGCAAGGAGACAGAACTCTTTAACACTAGGAGATCAGCATCCAGTTTCCAAACATAGCTGTCTGAGCACATTTTGTTTTTTCTGAACTGCAGAATAAGATGCTTCAGGAAATGCTATAGAATTTCAGCTGTACCTTTCTGAGCAGTTTGTTCATTTACTCTAGAAGTCCTTGCCCTGGAAAATTCAAAGCACAAAGACACAAACAGCTGTGCTGAGTGTACCCGGACCCCCTTTTTTCCCAAGCATGTTTGCCCAGTGTCAGGCACCACTGACTTAATCTTCCAACTGTGTCCAGGGCCCCATCAGTTCTGCCATCCTCAGTTCAGTTCAGTCCTCTGATTTTCTTTCTGGTGACTCTTCTCTTATGTTCTCCCTCCATGAAGCCCCAGACTCCTTTCAATAGCATACGTTCAAAACTGCCATGGCTTCCCACATCCCATGGCAGCCATGCTGTCTACCATTGGGTTGTATTTCTAGTCTCTCTGACCACAGGCTCTTCTCTAGGTTAACCCATGCTCAGATGCTCTCTTCTCCATGGGGCTAGTCCAATATGACATCATGTCCTCTCCAACTTGGGTCATTACATCTTCCTTCCTTCCAACCTTTTCTTTGCATCTATCAAGTGTAACATAATATCATTTAAAAGTATCTCTATTATGTATGTCTCTTGACTAGGTATTAAGCTATGTGCGTCCAGTGGCTTTTTGTCTGTAAAATCTATAATCTCCAGTAAATCTTAGTTGAATAAGTGAATGTCTTTGTTTTGAGGTGGTAAAATGAACTTAAAATATAATAAAGCAAACCTGCAGAACTAGCCTTTATCATAGTTAGGAGAATCACTAAAAATAATGGAAGTTTTTCCTATTCGGTAGACAGACAACTTGGATGAGAAACACTCAACCACCGGTTGGATGTAGACACCGACAAGAGACTTTTACTCTCTTGTGCTTTCGCTCCTCCTAGAAGTAGAATATTGTTTTAGTTTGTTTGGGGTATTCAGAGGAGGATGATAAATAGATCCGTTTCTAGAAATGTATACAAAAATAGCAACAGCCTAACAAAGCTCTACATCCAGGACCAGAAATAGTGGTACTTGCCTGTGCTCCCACAGCTTGGGAGGTTAAGGCAGGGCACTGTGCTAGAGAGAAAGATCAACCTGGGAGAATGGATCTGCTGTCTACTTCTCATCAGCCAGTTCTACCAACACAGGCAGCCCTGAGCTGCTTTCTTCTGGATCATCTAAGGAGGCATCCCACTTCTCTTACACAGAGTATAGTATAAATTAATACACATACGTACTGCCATGGATTTTCATTTTTTAAAAATTTCACGATATATTTTGGAAATCTTTCTGAATGGTTATACTGTGTGTCCTCGGTCTGTTTCCACTGGGCACCTAGTATGTTGTTGTCCAGCCATGCTTTAAAGTCTCGGTGTGGTCCAAGCTAGCCTTGAACTCATGCTCCTCCTGACTGAAGCCTCAAGAGCTAAGATAACAGGCAGGCATCACCACACCCAGGGATGTTTTCTTTTCTTTTAAATAGCTACTGCAGTACAAAAAATAAATGACCACCAGAGTTGTCTGTCTCTTAAAACATACTATCCTGTATGGTAACAGGAGCTTTTAAAATGTGATATAAATTATGCAGCTTGAAATTAGGGGTGCACCCAAAGGCTACATGTCTACTCCAGAATTCCCAAGGTGTAGTAGAAGGGCTCGCTCATGCAGAGGCTGTTCAATTTGCGCAGGCATAAAGGCTAACACTTACCTGTAAAGGAGTCGCACAAGTGTAAAAACTGTTCTGCTGAACAGTCTGTAAATGCTTTATCAGGTGAGCAGGGCCAATGCTCCAGCCGAGCTGGAAAGGAAAACCACAAAAGCAGATCTTAAGTAACCTAAGGATATATATCATATCTAAGAGAGTCATTAGCATAAATGACAAATACGGGCGATGCAGAAATGTCCCCAGGAGGAATGTGGGGTAGTGCTTGTTGTTTTAAAGTTCCCAGCTCTGCCCTCACCCCTCATCCTGCCTTCTGAAGGTAAACACAATCTAGAATCACTGTGAGCCCCTCCCCTTGCTGATGTGTCACTTCTGATACGCAGGAGGAATAAGACCAGCAGTTGCACTTGCTTGAAGTCTAGGTACAAGCGCCTCTGCATGGCAGCTCAGACAACTCCCCCACAATTAAAGCACACGAGATCTTTAATTCTCCTGGCCTCAAGTGCTTCCTGTGTCTCAGCCCCAGCTAGTCTCAATATGGCTGAATGAGAACTGAATTTTAACTGGGGGATTATTTCTTGTCTTATGAGATGGTATCTCCTGTAGCCCAGGCTAGTCTTGAACTCACAAGATAGCTGAAGATGACCCTGGGTTCCTGATTTTCTTGCCTCCACTCCCAAGGGCTCAGGATAATGGCTTTGGCCACCACACCTGGATGAATGCAACAGTTTAGTGGTTGGTGCATGGGGCTGAAGGTGGCTGACCTGCCCTGATTTCAGTTTATTAGCAGTATGATCTCAGACAAGACAGTAAAAATTCCCATGATTTTAGTTTTATAATCTGCAAAATAGGGACAATAACCATGCCTACTTTATACTGTGCTTTTAAGAATGAAAAAAAAAATTAGCATGCATAAAAACACTCAGTGCTGGGGCCACAGTTAAAACCATAGTATTAATCAGTCTTATTTTTCTCTTTTCATATGTAAATATTCTTTGTAAAGAAAATGTATTATTAGTTGGTCACTCATAAGAAGAAAAATTGCTTGATTTTTCTTTCTTTTAAGAAATCACTTGGTCTCAAAAAGGATGAAACATGGGTGGGTGCTAGGATTCTGAAGGTAAAAGCTTGCTTCCTACCAAGCCTGAGGACCCAAGGTATCATGGATCCACACATTGGAGGGAAGGAACTGACTCCTCCACATTCCCTCTGACCCTCACACATCCCCCACAGCACACATTACCCCTGCTCCCAAATAAACACATGTAATTAAAACTAAAAGGTTGACCAGTAAAGACAGAAAGGATCAATAACTCTAAAACCCCATATACATTATGTATGCATTTAAAATGCAAAATATTCTACAGAAATTAAAGCGACGGCCTGTTTTTAAGAGCCCGATTTTTCTACAGGGTACTGGGGACTGAACCCAAGGCTGTCACATGCAAACTACCTGCTCTACCATTGAGTCCCAGCCCAGCAGTGCCCTCTCTCTTACCTTCCAGCCGGTCACACTGAATGTCTTGCCAGCACTTCCTATTGTTATTGTTCTCTCCCACATACCTGGAAGAGTGGCTTAAAAGAAAAGAAAACTAAATAAGTGGCTATATATCTCCTCTCTAGTTATTTCTTATCAAATATAGTCTAAAAACACAATGCAGACAACATGAACTCAAGGAAAACAGATATATTACATAGTATCCTTAGTGGAGTTATTTCAGTATTTTTTTTTTTTAGATAATTCAAATTTAAGGTCATGTTTAGTTAAAACTGTTGTAGTTTGTTTCATTGTTGGACCAATATGCAGACATGCACAACAGTTTCATCACTTTATCTATGTCTGTCAGTCTGTCCACCCATCCATCTATCCATCTATCTATGAATCTATTTAATTTTGGCCTAGCTGTGCACAGGATGTGTGGATGTCAGAAGGACAACTTTTGGGAGCTTGTTCTCTCTTGTTTCTACCATGTGGCCTTGGGGATAAGACTGAGGTCACCTCAGCAGTGGTACCAGCAGGACAGGCCAGGTGTCAGCTGTCACTGAAGCTGGGACACTCAGTTCCTAGTGCTAGTCATGACTGCAACATTAAGCAGCTAATTTTCCTGGACAGTACTGGGGATCAAATCTGGAACCTCTCCCATGCTTGGCATGCGCTCTACCACTGAACACTTCTTTCTAGGTCTGTTTTCCCACACTTCCGAGAGTGGTGGTTAAAATGTGCAGTCTACTGTACAAGCATCACTGCCTTTAATTTTGGAACATTGTTTTTTCAACCAGAGTCAACAAGCCTCTTGACTGATATCTTCTAAAGTCACACATTCACAGTGGCGCATCAAATCCGTTAGTACCAGAGAGCTGAGGAAACATGGCAGTGGCACCGGCTAAGAATTAGGCACGAGGTGGCAGCAGTGACAGTGTGCTGAGGGCTGGGGTGGGGACAAGTAGGGGGTGTTAGGCAATGGTAAAGGGCAAGGGAGCCAGGGTTGACTTGGCTGTGATTCGGAACACCACATAGGCTTAGGCAGGCAGAGAGGAGGGGATGGCATTCTGTGCTATAGTATGAAAGGTAATCACAGTATTTTTTAACATATTAGCTGCATAGCATAAAAGGAAAAGAAATCCAAATATTAGTGATTTAGAATATCAACGAAATACATGTATGTGTTAGAGAGGCAGGTTCTTTGTGATGGCTAAGATACCAGTTTTGCCACTGGACGATATCCCAGCCAAGAACATCTCACCCAGTAAGAGTAAATTCTACGACCATTTTCTTCCTCCCCCTCCAGCGTTTTTTGCAATAGTATCTCAATGTGTGGTTTGGGCTAGCCTGAAACTGGTTACATACACTAGATTGGTCTTGAACTCATAGAGATCACCTGCCTCTGTCTTCTGGGATGCTAGGATTAAAGGTGTGCACCTCCACATCTGGCTCACTACCGTTTTCTTTTTTTAGATGTTTAATTTTATTTTTATATGTATGAAAGGCAGGAGGCATTGGTTGCATACCCATGCTTCAGGGCAAACAAACTGCATTTTTCTAAATTATTACATAGTGAATTCATATTTTTTGCATTAATTTAATTTTATAAGCTGTTGCAACAACTAAAGCAAGTCTGAGTTAAAAATGTGTCTTCAGGGGGCCATCAAGATGGTTTGGTAGGTGACAGTACTCGCTGGGCGAGCCTGACCACGTGAGTTGGGTCTCTGTATCGCAGAGAAGGGTGGAAAGAGAGACAGGACTCCAGAATGGGTCTGTGATGTCAAAACATCCCATCCCTTGTGAGTGCCCCATAGATATGAAGTTTCAAAAAGTTTTGCATATCTTTATCAAATAGCATCAGTTCTACTGTCCTCTGGGTGCTTATCACATACAAGGAAACAGTACACTCCTGTCAGCATAGTGGTCCTTTGGGTGGAACTCAGGTTCTCAGGCTTGGCAACAAGCACCCTCTCTGTTGACCTATCTTTCTGGACCACAACATTTGATTTTTAAAGATTGGTCTGAGTTTCAAACTGGGAAATCGTCCAAATGACCTAAGACAGGTCATCAACAAGATAAACCATGGTGGGTTCCAACCCAGTTTGGGCACATAATAACACTGAGCTGTGTAATTAACATCTTGAACTACAAATTTTCTGTTTATAGACTTGCTGTGATGAAAATTAGTCCTCTTCAGTGGAACTAGCGGCCACCAAAATTTGGATGACTGTTAAAAAGTATACCCCTTCCTACACTGAATCTGATCATTAAGCCTGAAGATTAATAATGCAGATTAATCACTTATCTCCAGATGAAGTCGCCCCAGTGTCCTAGGGACACTTGGCTAAATCTTACAACACAGACTGAGGTCTGGGTAAGGCTAAAGCTTACAATACACACTGGATAAGTCATGGTGCGGCTTGGTAACAGAGACTGGAGTGGAGAAGCATCTGTGAGTGTTTCCTTCTCAGGCCAGCTGCTGAGATCAAGCTCTGTAGTTTATGCCTCTCTCTAGCTAGACTAGCCTTGAACTGGAGACCCTCCTACTTCAGACTCAGGAGTGGCGTGGTTTATAGGTGAGTGTCACCATGCTTGGCTGGAGTTTCCATTTCTTCACAGTCCCTATTCATCACCTAAGGTGGCAGAGACACATTTTGCTTCTGACCTTCACCCAAAACTGACTCTGACTTTATCTATCTATCTACCTACCTACCTACCTACCTATTTATTTATTTATTTGCAGTCACAGAACCAATTCCTTTTGCTGTAGTTCCCCAAGTATAATCATTGTCACTCTGGGGACAAGGCAATATATAGAATTTTGAAAAGACACCTTAGAGGTTTTCTTATGCATGATTTTTGTAAGCCATTGGCAGTAGCTGCCACTTATCTGATTTTGAAAATTACACATCACTTAACAAGAGGATCTAGTAAATGAATATTAATCACCAAGTCAAAAAAAAAAAACCCTCAAATGCATTTGCTGTGACAGTTTTGTTATAAAGCTATGAATATAACTTGGATTTAAAACTATTATGTTATGCATATGGTGTTTTTGTTTTTTGTTTTTTTTTTTTTTTGGCTTGACTGTGTCTGTGCACTAAAGTGCTGCAGTTGAGAGCTTGGATAATACTGTAGGATTTGGGTAAGATAGCTTAGTAGCAATGGCAAAATCCCGCTGAGGACAGAATAGCAATAGCTTGCCATTCTACAATTCCTTGCTGTTGTTTGGCAACTCATTCAGCACAAACAATCATGAACCTTTTCATGAAAAGTTCTGTGCCAGGCAGGGTCTACACACCGAGGAACAGCAGGATTCTTGTTAGGAAGCCAAAGACAGGCAAAAGACCTACTCTGCTGGTGTCCCGGCTTCGTAATATGATCTCAAGTCCTTTTCCTCACTTGAACATTTGTCCCTCCAGCTGAACTTTAATCCCTCAAGCATGATCCACCTAAACACTTCCTGTAAGTGTCGCACAGATGCCCATCACAGAGACTATTTTAAAGCTGGCCTGGGATCCTTTCTGATCAGTTGTTCCACATGTGACCAAAGACATTCCGACTCGAGACTCTTAATCGGTACCTATTTTTATGTGCGCATGTCCAGTATAGACAAGCCATTCATAAACCTCATCGCTGATGCACAGAGTGTCGTGCTTGACGCAAAGGTCAGCAATGACTTGCAGCTCCTGTCTGGTATACACCTGCACACATGAAAAGAAAGGGCACAGCCAGTTACTCTACACATGAGAGAGCAGCGACTCCCAGCCGGTGTGGGCAGAGAGGCTCGCTCACCTTGCCGAGGGGGTTGTGTGGAGTATTTAATATTATGGCTTTTGTTTTGGAACTGAATTTACTTTCCAGTTCTCGAGGATCGAATGTCCAGTCAGAGCTAGTCCACTTCATCCCGTCAGTAGGTTTCTAGGCATGAAGAATAAGATGTGATTTTTAACAAACTAATTCATGTTTGCTGTCTTACAGACAACCTAATAATGGAAAACGAAGATTTAAGACAGACCTGACATAGGCAATCGAATAAATGATTAACAAAGAAAACACACACACACACACACACACACACACACACACACACACACATAATTAGGCTCTAATTCAACCTCGAGAACCCAGAGGACCCAGGCCTTATGTACACACTGGTTAAAGGAAACAGTGAACTCCTTCAGCAAAACAGCTGTTGCTCTTTCCCACAAGCCAGTTGTAACTATAGGCAACAAGAGACAGTCCAAGACTGATGGAGGAGTCTATGAATCACCTTAGTTACTGTAGTCGTTATTTTCAAAAGACTTAGCTATGTCTTTAGTGACAAAGTAATTGATATTTTACGACATTCTTCAAGCCCATAGCTGACAGGGGACTTACAGATCTCAGGGGAATAAACACAGGCACTGCTCCGGCCATTCTCACCATGGGTTCATAACAGTCATAAAAAGGCACCATAATTATCACCTGAGATAAAAGCAAACAAGAACACAGGAAATCAGCCAGCAATTCTTCTCCGAGGCACTGTGCAAGTGATGGGATACAGCAATGAAAAGACAGGTCTGGTCTCTGTGGAGCCAATGCCTTAGTGCAGAAGGATATAAAGGCACCCAGCAAGTCAAAGCTGGAGTTCTTAGTCTTTCAGAAAACCTACAGATGGACTTACAGTGAGGACATTCCAAGTTGTCACATATTACAGGTTCACACACAGGTTTATCTGAGGCCTAGGCTGTTCCCAAACAGATGTTTTAACCCAAACCAGTAAGGACTTTTCTTTTTCTTTTTTTCTTTTTTTGGATTTCAAGTTACAAACTACAAGGTAGGATGTACTTGATATATCAGACAGTGATGGAAGTCAGATTTTGCGAATGACTCTTTACTTTGTAGAATGAAGTGCTAACTTAAAAACAGTGTCTTGAGAGTAAACATGTGGGGGATCAGGGGATCAGAGTGGATGCTGTTGTTCTTGTGTGATGCCCATAGCATACCCCCAGGTGTGTGGTATCTGTCACCTGCCTCTTTCCTAGTCTTTAGATCAGACTTCTTGACTCTCAAACTCTCCTCCAATCACCCTTGCTGCAGGTTCAGGTTGAGCAGCTGGTCTGATTTGCTGCATTCCTCCTCCCCCCACCCCCCCAGACCTGAACTAGGACATTTTTCTATGTTTTTTTCCCTTTATTTCTCTGTGGTGGTTTGAAGGAGACTAGCTCCACAGGCTCCTATATTCAAATGCTTGGTCCCCAGTTTGTGGAACTGTTTAGGAAGGATTAGGAGGTGTGGCCTTATTGGAGGAGGTGTGTCAGTGGGGTTTCAAAAGTCGACACCGTTCCACGTCTTCTCTGCCTCATGGTTGTTGTTTCCACATGAAAGCTCTCATCTACTGCTCTAGCATCATGACTGCCTGCCTGCTACCATGCTCCCAGCCATGTAGCACATCGTCTCTACCCACCTGCTAAAACTATAAGCAGGCTTCCAATTAAAAACCCTCTTTTGTACGTTGCCTTGGTTATGGTATTTGGCCAGATAAATAGAAAAGTAAGTAAGTCAGTACCCGTTCTCCCTTTCCTCCAAATAAGATCTTCTCTAGCCCTGACCTCTCAAGTTCTGGGATTATAGGTGTGTGCTACTACACTTGTCTAGCTTTCTACTTTTATATACATTTTGAACACACTTATTTGTTGTGTATATGCTCATATGTGCAGTGTGGTGCAGATGTGGGAGTCTGAGGACAAAGTGGTCAGCGTCGACTCTAATGCCATCACATGGGTTCTAGAGATCAAACTCAGGTTGTCCAGCTTTGCAGAAAATGGCTTTACCCAGTGAGCCACCTCGCCAGCCCATGCTTTTTTATCCTTTAAAAACCTAGCCCTATTTCATGAAATATGAAGTATAAGTCTAATTTTCACTCATGTTAATGTCTACCTGAGAGTTCACTGAATTTTACAATTATTTTTTTACCTAAGCATATATAAACAAGTGTTGCATTTGTATATATAGTTCTTCATTTTTAGATGATCAGTTGAATATATTCATATGGTTGCTACTCCTAGATAAAAGGATATAAACATTTCTATAAACATACACATGGACTAATGTTTTTATTGAACCTGTGTGTGGGGGAAGAGGGGCTGCATGCCAGCCACATAAAAGGTTAGTGGTTACCCTGGGCCAGAGAAGAACCTGTCTCAAAACAACCACAAGCAAACTAACAAGTAGCTAACTAATAACAGTACAAAGTGGACAAACCTGTTATAATATTTATAACAATAAATGAAAAGGATAAGAAAGCTCAGGAGCCTGAAAGGTATGAGTCCAACTTCTCTCACATCAAAGAGGCATGGGAAGGAACTGAGCGGAAGAATACACAACAGCGGCTAACTCTGGAAGAACACAGCCTTGGGAAGCACCCAAGTCTCTGGATGCTGGAAAGGTGCAACGTCTTTGTGTGTGCTATGGTTATGAGGTGGTTTAACCCACTCTACATTTAAGGCCAGCTAGCTTTACCGCACCATCATCACGTGACTTCAAAATGGATTGAAAGTGAAAAAGGCTCAAGATGAGGGACTGTTTCTAACAGGGGACAGACGGAAGCACGGGGGTCATGACAATGTTCATGCACTTACTTCATCTCCTGGGTCCACCAATCCTTGGATGGAGTTAAAGAGAGATCCATATGCCCCCACCGCCACAAGGATTTCTTCATTTGGATCAATTTGACGTTGATAAATCTTTCCATATAAGCAGGAGAGAGCTTTCACAAGTGCTGGATGACCCTGTTGTATTAAAGATTAGGACAAAACAAAATCCCACCTTGAAATTCTTTATGAAAACTACTTCTTTGAAGTAATGTAACTAGTTTTAAACTTGGGTTTAATACCTAGTATTATCCCCAAGTGTATATTTTGCCTACGCGTGTGTATGTGCACCAAATGAGTGGAGCTAGTAGAGGCCAGACGAGGGTGTCGATTCCCTGGACTTGACATCACATCACAGGTAGGTGCTTGGAATTGAACCCAGGTCAAGAGCATCAAGTGCTCTTAATCACCAAGTGGCTCCAGCCTCTAAATTTTTATCTACAACGTGGCAATAAACGAAAAGCTTTTGCATCTTGAGGGCTTCTCTATGAATGGTTATGAAAACTTGCTTCTGATGAAGAGTATTCACAGAAGAGAAGGTTTGCTAACACAGAATTTGTCCTGGGTTCAACTCATATTCTGAAATAGGCCATTCATACTTTAGCATGAATTTATTAACATGTAATAACTGCATAGGCGTAAGGGGCAGTGGTACCTCACCACAAGACCACAGTATATAGATAAAATCAGTAATTAGAATTTGCCTTTAACTTCTCTTGGAAGCTTCAAGCTTCTCTCTTCTATTATAGGTCTCCAAATATATAACAGGTTATTGTGAATAATTCCTACACGTACTTATTATAATCCCTGCCTGTGCTGCAGAAGATGAGAATTTTCCCTACCGTCTTGATGGGTCTCGATATCGGTTATTAATCTCCCGGTCTCTCTTCCCAGTTGTCCTTCCGAGCCTCTAGCAATGACTCTTCAACTCTCAACTACCCTTACATCTACATTTTACAGCTTTTACGTAGGAGACAAAATCCTCAGCACGACAAGTCCTTCTGGTCTGCCTCAGCGCTCCAGTTGACATGGTGTTGGCCGGTTCCACCCACTTTGCTGTGTGTGTCTGGTTCCCATCCTTTCCATGGCAGCAGAATAGTCTCCTGCAGAAGGTGCCATATTTTCTTCCATTCTTCTGTTGAGGGTCAGTCACCTAGACTAATCCAGTATCTTAGTTACACTGACCAGCACTTCAATAAAAATGGGGCAGGGTGTCTATGATATGCTGACTTTATTTCCTTTGGATATAAATCCAGATGTTTCTATACGTGTTGCTCCTTTAACTTTTTTTTTTACATTCATTTATTGTGTTTTGGGTATCCATGACACCTTGTACACCTGTGGCGGTTAGAGAACTACTGGAGAATTGTTTCTTTTCCTCCACCATGCACGCCCCAAGGATCCCACGCAGCTTTTCAGCCCTGACACCCACCTTCACCCACTGACCCAGTTTGCTGTTTCTGCTTCTGCTTCTTTTTGTGACAGGTGCACAGTAAAATCAAGAGCATAGGAGAGATTTTTTTTTCCTCTCCTTTCTTTGTTATGCTTTGCTTTTTAAACAATAACCATCTGGACTGGGATGAGGTGATTTCTTGTGGCGTTATTTACATTTCCCTCATGGTCAGTTGAGGCTAAGCACATTTGTCTATTTTTGCCATGGTTACCTGTGTTTTGGGAGCCTTATTAAAAAAAAAATCATATCCTATCCCAATATCTTGACTTTTTCCTTACATTGTCTGCTACAACTTCCATAGTTTCAGGTCTGAAATGGGGGCTTATAGACTGGTCAGTTAGTGAGTGTGATAGCTACTTGCATGTTCATTTGACACAGCTTGAGTCATTTGGGAGAGGGAACCTCAAGTAAGAAAATGCCTGCTCCCAGACTGCCTCCCAGACTAGCTTATCCACAAACCATGGTGCATTTTCTTGATTGGTGATTGATGTTCACTGTGGGCAGTGCCATCCCTGGGCTGTTAGTTCTGGGTATTACAAGAAAGCAGGGCTGGGCAAGCCCTGAGGAGCAAGCCAGTAAGCAACACTCATCTGTCCATGGCCTCTGCCTCAGCTCCTGCCTCCAGGTTCTTTCCTTGAGTTCCTTTCCTGGCTTCCCTGGATGATAGACTATACATTGTAAGACAAATATCAACCCTTTCCTCCAATTGCCATGGTATTTTGGCATAGCAATAGACATCTTAACGAAGACAATGAGACCATAAGATTCCCCCCACCCCCACCCCTCGCCACCATGACAATCTGGGTCAGGTCAGTCTTGCTGTTTCCCCTGTTCTCCCATCCCCATAGCAATGATTTGTGTGGACTGCTTGGACTTTCAAGTTCAAAGTTAACGTTAATCTACGAAATGTCTGGATACCTGGGCCTTTCAGCACAGAAGACAGAGTTATCGAGGAAATAAGTGTCTAGTTAGAGACAGGGTTCTTTAAGAAGCCAATGCTAAGGCTACACGAGTGTTAATGAGATAGCAAAGATGCTTTGAGAGAATATTTTTCCCTTTCCTTGATGTCCCGAGATCTCATTTTGGAACAGTAGTCAATGAATAGCCAAAATGGGACTGAAAAATTCCTGGAAATTACAGAAGACTCATCCTAAGAGAGCAATGGGCTCCCGAGTTTCCAGGTTAAGACAGTTGATCCTAGAAAGTCAATTTCCTTTAAGTTTAGACACAAACACCCCCCCCCCCACACACACACACAATATCGGTGTATCCCACATGGCCCTGATAGACTCACAAAGCCCCTTGTGTATTGATTCATGTTATCAGTCAATGCAGCCTTTGATAACTCTTCTTTTACGTATGGAGGAGGGGCTATATCTGGAAAGCCTTGTCCAAGGTTCACCACAGAAGGATCCGCAGCCAACTTAGTAAATTCAACCCTGATTCAAAACAAAACAAAACAAAACAAAACCACCACAAAGATTAGGAAGTACTATAATTACAGACTTAGCTTCAGTGTAATATGCTCTCATCATAGAATCAAAACCCAATGGGTTCCCAACAAAAATGTTACTACCCACAAGGTGAGTTTATCTAGCAAACAGTGAATGACCTAATAATCTCAACTTAGACATAACTTAGTCTTAGAGAAGCCAATTCAGAGACATTTATATTCTAGGGACATATCACACACACATATGCCACACCACCTCCAGTAGGATCTGTGTGACAAGTTCCACAGACTGAGGCGATTGACCTCAAAAGGGGAAGGCCTCCTGGAACCGGATGTGGAACTCTTTGCCAGAAAAAAAAAAAAAAAATTGAGCTGTAGTTCTCATGGCAATCTATCTGTTTTGTTTTCTCTTATTCCTTTTCTTATTTACATGTTCCTGGTAGCCTAAGCCAAGATCTAAAGTGAGAAAAATGGGTAAGAAACCATCGCTAGAGATGGGGCCACTAACATGACCTTATCCCTGGAGAAACCAACGCTTTACTTTCGAAATCATTTACAAAACTATTATGATAAAAACTTTCCCAACAATAAAATTTCATATGGCTACACGTGTGACATCAGAGGTTGGTTTTGGTATATGGTAAAGAAAGCCTTAATTAGAAAGAATTAAAATAGTTTAAATAGTGTAAAAAATCAGGCACTAGATATTAAATAATAATTGACATGGGGCTGGAGAGTTAGTTCAGTGGTTAAGAGCACTGACCGTTAAAGATTTATTAACCTGCTCCCAGAAATATGCCACTAGTCTTGGATGACAGCCCCCACTGAATACATCCTTTTAGAATTGCTATATTTTGAGATTTATAATGATGTTACCTGTTCTGTTTGCGATTTACTGAATACATAGTTTCAGAGTGGTAATGCTTGGATGATTTTTGTGCTTTACTGTGCCAAATGACTTTTGTTGGTATTTGTGATTGTTTCACTGGATATAGTTTCTAAGGGATGTAATGTTTGTTTCTTTAATGTATAAAATCCCCTGCTTGAGAGCTGCAAAATACACTCAGGTTCAAACTGCCTCTGCATTTGTTTGTCACCGCGGAATCCTTACCCACCTAGCTTCGAAGACCCTCATTCCAGGGACCCCCATACCCTACTGGGGTGGTCCATGGCACACATATACATTCCAGTATATGGTTATATGTATATGTGTGTATATATATGTGTATGCAATCATACATACATATGATATATACATACATACATATAAACATATGTGGGGAGCTGTTACTAATTTTTCTTGTTTTCGTTTTTTTTTTTGAGACAGGGTTTCATTGTGTAAAAGAGCCCTGGCTGTGCTAGAACGTGCTTTGTTAGATCAGGCTAGTCTTGAAGTCTCAGAGATCTGCCTACCTTTGCCTCCTGAGTGCTGGGATTAAAGGCATGAGCCACGATGCCATGTTTAATTTTTCTTATCAACTCTTAAAAGGAGAGCAAATAAGAAAAAATATAATCCCTGTAGTCCCCATAATCCCAGCACTGGGGATCCTGGGGCAAGAGGACAAAGAGTTTGAGGCCAGCCTGGGCCACATGCATAGCAAGTTCGCACTTCATGAAAAACAGAAAAGGAATCAGTTAGTTGTAAATTTCACAAAAGCACTAGTCAAACGTAGTTTTAGGTTTTCTCTACTGTATATTCAGTGCTAGCCCAGAGGGGTACACTTGCTAAATGAGTAAAGTGGCATAGGTATGAATGGCTAGCTTCCTCTGTTTAATTTTAATGGTGAATTAAATGGCTTCTTTATTGAACTGCAGGCGAAGTTAAGAATCCAACTTAAGGGCCCACGGGAAGCTTTACCACATACCCTCTGTCTAAGACACTCACCACACATTGTGGTCCAGGCCTTCGATTCGTTTGGCGTTTTTGAATTTCAAAGCCATTTTCTGAAAGATATAAAGTTTCTTTTAATTATTTGGTCAAAATTCAAAGAGGTCAGTAAACAATGGGCCACTCTGCCTTTTCCTGTTAGGCTGTAAACGCTAGCATGAGAGGAAGTTTTAGAGCCCCATGCAACATCCTGCAAACTTGTCCAGCCTGTCTCTACTGCTCCTCAGAATACTGTCCCGTGTGCAGCTCACATCTGTACACTCTCAGCCGAGGACAAGACTATCCCAGCAGGAAGGGCTAATCAATCTCACGGCATGAACCACACTCAAGAGTTCAATAATATCAGAGGAAAAAGTGTCGAGAGAATCTTGAACTATGCTCCATACGAAGCTTGCGGAACGTATTATGCATCTAGAATTCTATACAGAAGTCCCTTCTACGGCCTACAGGAAGAACTCAATAAATGGTTTTAAAAATCCTTAATAATGGGTTACAGATAATGATAGGTGACATTGGGAAGCAATGCTTATGTGCCCAGCACTGTTCTGTGTGCTTTACATAATTAATTTTGTTAACATTCATAACAGCCCTACGAAACCTTATGAATTCCACTTATTGAAATAACAAAGTTGAGGTACCATGAAGATGGAGAAAGCTTTTCACATCTGGTAAGTTCGTAATACCGTCTGAAACGAGCCCACGATCTGTCTCTACAGCACATTCTTACTTGTCTTCTACAGACTTTCACATACTGAGGCTTTCTACAAATATGGCTGGAAGTGGCTGCTACAAATATAGTCGTCATTCCCACCAGGTATACTCACACCAGCAAGTAAGCTAAGCCCGGAGTAGGAAAATGCTAGGAGCTATAGTAATCATACCACACATAACATTTCAGTTCTTTCGATTCAAAAGCTGCATTTGGACTCTCTCTCTCTCTCTCTGAAGTACTGAATTAGCTTTAAGTTCATTGTTAGCGGGCTGGTGGAAATAAGAAAAAGTGATTGACAGCAATTTTGCAAGGAATTTTATAATAGAATATTAAAGCAATTTTAATTCAATCTGGAAAAAAGATAGTGATAATGGTTATTAAATAGACCATTGTTCTCCTTCTATTTCCAATAACAATACCAAAGAAATAGCTTTCTCAGCTTCCTGTTGGTAATCTTTGAAATGCCACAGAAAAAAAAAATCACAAGCAAATTCTCTGGAGGCTAACACACTTCAGGAATAGCATTTTGATGAAGCCCCACCTGAACATAAGGCTACTCTAGAGAATACGATGATAAAACTCAAAAAACCCAGCAGGCCAGAGAAAGAGATTTTTAACACAGGCCTTTCCCTCTTTCTGAGACAATGCTGAGATCATAATGAGTCACTCAGCAAGGGACCAGAGATGCAAAGCAGATTCATTTTTATTATAAAGACGTCAGCAGGCCGATGGCTCAGTGGGTAAAGCCTGAGGAGTTGAGTTCAATCCCACACTCCCAGGTAGAAGTCGGGCTTGCACAGGGCTTGTGACTCCGAGACTGGGGGCCAGAGATAGGAAGACCTCAGGGGTTGCCCCGAGTCCAGCAGTCCACCTCAAACACTGAGCTTCAGATAGATCAACGGGAGACCATGCCTAAATATAATAAGGTAGAGAGCAACTGAGGTAGATAGACAGCCTTGACATTGGGCCTCCAGACTCCATTTATGGCTACTTGCATGGCTCCCACACCCATCGCTCCCCAACAAAGGAAAAGAAAAGAAAAAAAGAGAAAAGAACAGGATGGAGCGCAGTCGACAACACAGCCACAAAGTACAGCTGAGTGCCACATTTATTTAGTTGAGGTCAAAAGGCACATTTTGACTCACTTTTATCCAAAGTCTGTGTCTACGTCAGCCACTTCCCACAGCTGCCACTGCCTCCCCTCCATCACAGTTCTATGCCTCAACCACCCAACACTCAAATGATGCACGGTCTCTCTTACTCTGCATGTAGTCTGTCCTCTGCCCAAACCGTCTTTCTACGTCAGCATCCAGCCTCACTATATAGCAATGATTCTCAACCTTCGTAATACCAAGACCCACTCTTGAATTCTATGTTGAGAAATAAGGTTGTGCCAGGTTGCACTGAGTTTTGAATAGTTACGAACATAACAGCAACCATTTCTTTTGCCCGGAAAGCATCCATTGTCCCTTTTCTTGCAGGTGAGAGTACTTCTGTTAAGGAGGCATGCTCTGTACTCCATTCCGTCACTGGTCCTCACCAAACAGCCCTGCCCCTGCATTTGGCCAGCTCTGGTTCCATCTGCCACCTTTGATATTCAAGTTAGACTTTGTTTCCTGCCCTCCCTACATTCCAGGTCAGGTACTTCTATGTGCTCCTGTTAAATTCAATCTTCTCCATTATTTCATTCCTACCTTCCTTCACTTGTATGCCCTTAGAATATAAAATTACCGAGTGCTCTGCCATGTCAGTAAACTTTCTCAAGAAAGTAAGAACCAATAGCAATTGTGAGAGTTATCTCTAGGACTTGGCCATGCAGCGACGGGGTTAGGAAATCTGCAATGTGCAGAGTAGACAACAGGAGAGCCTGCATCACAGCTCAGATCTGAGGTCTCCGTTCTTATTTCCTAGGAGAGACACTTAATTTCTTTTCTCCAAAGACATCAACAGAACAGAGATCATCCATGCTAGGGCTGCTACTTAGCTTTCCTCAAACCCACCAACTGCATGTTAATTTCATCTAAAACCATCTTCACAGAATACCCACACTGGTATTTGAACAGGTATATGGGTACTTAAGGTATCTGTCAGACAAGTCAATACCATCAGAGACTATGATACAGCTCTATGCTGGACACATGGTGAGTTTTCAACAAATATATGATGAATGGAAAAGTTTATTCACATTATAGTGTCACTGAAGTTAGGCACTTATGTCAATCAGCTTAATTTATGCTTTGGTAATAAAAGAGCCTAACATTTTTTATCTATTTATCTATTGATCTGAGTGTGTGTGTGTGTGTAAGTCAGAGGATAACAGGGTGTTGGTCCTTGCTTTATCTGAGACAGAGCCTCGAGTTGGCTTCTATGTATCTCTCACTAGCTTCTAATTTTCTGGGGGAATTCTCCTGTCTCAGCCTCCCATCCTCCTAAACCAGGGCTGGGATGCATGCATGCTATCATACTCAGCTTTGTGTGGGTTTGGGGTTTGGAGTGTGTTGCGGTCTCTGCAGTCCTCGCCGCCCTTGGAGACAGGAACGACACAGACACCAAGACGGGTTCATGCAGCCTCCGCTTTACTTGCAGCTTCCTCCACAGCTCTTTTCTTACAGCTCTTTTACTTGGGGCACAGCTCTCTCCACTTACAGCTCTCTTCCCCTCAGGGCAAGGGCTATATTTATATAGTAGCGGCAACTGACCTCATCTTGCTCCACACCACCTCATCCAATCAGAATCACACACGCTCCAGGCATGAGCTCAGATTGGTCACAGATAGGCTGACAGATCCAACTTGGCAGGCAGCTTACACATGCAGTTTCACTGCGCATGTTCAGGCAAGGCAGTAAACATATGGGTTTCACTGGGCCTGGCAATGGGCCAGGGTGCCATCTTGGCCCATGCGGCGGCACCTGCTTCCTGCATCTCCCCATTTTAGTTTTATTAGTAGCCCTGGGATCAACATCTTAGGTTGCCCCCATCCATGCCACATCCTTACCCGTCATGGGAGTGACGAACTCACTTTCGCCATCCTGTCTTAGGTTGGTATGCGCACTTGAGGGTCTTACCCATGAATTGATTACTAATTCAGCATGTTGAGCCAACATTGGGGGGAGATGTTCATGCTTCCAAGGCTGCCATAGCCTGCACTAAGGCTCGTTTATCAGCCCTGTGCCGCTCACATATGTGCCATCCACCAAAGCATTCCTCCACACACAACAGTCATCAGGAGCACCCAAAAGGCCATCCCTCCCCAATTTTTTAAGAGTCCCACAGTTCCCTGGATGATCTCCAGCCATTGCTTTGCAGTTGCAATCTCCACATGGGTGTTGTTCATGGCAACAATCGATGCTCACAATTCCTTCATCTTTGTGTAGCAGCATCGCACCAATTGCATGCGACAGATTTGCAGCTCTGGAAAAATTCTGATACTGAACAGAATATTACACATATTCCTGACATATGAGTAATGCAGGAAGCAAATACTAACTGCTCCAACAACAGCTTGTGCAGATTGATAGGGAAATACACGAGCTTGGGGTTGATTTCCTTCAACATAAACTACTCCCACGCCGTTGGATCCATCAGTAAATACACTAACAGCACCTGAGATTGGCTCAGTTTGGGTAAATCTGGGGTATATCAGAGGATTTCTCGTGACAAACTGAAGCCAATTAGTGGAGGCAAGTACCTCAATCCATTTTACATCAGGTTGTTTACTAAAAGCTCCTAGTCCCACCTTTATACCCTTAAGAATTAGCTGGGCTACTCGGGACTCAACCTGAGTTAAGGCAAAGGCAGCCTGGACCCCATAAGTCAAAACTGACTCCTTCAATCTTTGTACAACCTTCCAATCCAGAGGTTCATGATACTGTTGCCCCTGTTGGTCCTGAAATACTGGGATGTGCCCTCGCAATGGTGGGCACATTTTTCCAGACTTTTGCATGAAGATTATGCTTTCCCCCTTTGTCTCCCTCATCTTTATAGGGGGGAGGAGAAGGCAATGGAGGGGCTGATGGTTCGGGTGGCCTACCACGCCTCAAACTCCAGCGGAACATCTAACTACAGATGACTACAGACGTCACTGTCGCCATTGCTGTCACTAGTAGACCCTTCAGAGCTAATTTCTTCTCTTTCTTATCTTTGGTTTGTTGTCTAAGCTGTTCAGGTTTTCGGTGGCTAGCCTGAGAAGCAATCTCCTTAGCTTCCTCAAGCACCACCGTTCCTTCCTCTATTTCAGCACTGTACTCTCCACTGGTGTCCCCTTAATGCTTCATCTCTATTTTCCTGGGAGCCTTACCTTCGTCTCTATTCCTGAGAACCTTAATGCTTTGTCCCCTTTTTTCCAGGGAACCTATCAGGCCTATGCTTTCTTTAGTTACCACTGCTTACCAAAATTATGAGTTCCCCGTACAGGCCACCACTTGTGGTCTCCGCAGTCCTCACCACCCTTGGAGACAGGAACGACACAGACACCAAGACGGGTTCATGCAGCTTCCACTTTACTTGCAGCTTCCTCCACAGCTTTTTTACTTACAGCTCTTTTACTTGGGGCACATCTCTCTCCACTTACAGCTATCTTCCCCTCAGGGCAAGGGTTATATTTATATAGTAGCGGCAACTGACCTCATCTTGCTCCACACCACCTCATCCAATCAGAATCACACACGCTCCAGGCATGAGCTCAGATTGGTCACAGATAGGCTGACAGATCCAACTTGGCAGGCAGCTTACACATGCAGTTTCACTGCGCATGTTCGGGCAAGGCAGTAAACATGTGGGTTTCACTGGGCCTGGCAATGGGCCAGGGTGCCATCTTGGCCCATGTGGCGGCACCCACTTCCCACAGGAGTGCATGTCCTCACACTTGTACGACAAATGCTTTAACCCCAATCTTCCTAGCCCCAGTACAGTAACTGAAAGCATAAGATTATAAAGGTTTTCCTTTCACTTATATTTCTTATGCACAGAACCTCAGCTGCTCCTCTGCTCTTTTTCACTGTCATCTTGAGACAAAATTCAGCCTCTACCAAAACATTACCTACTTTAAGACATATATATATATATATATATATATATATATATATATAAATAATCAGTTATTTCATGGCTGAGCCATGAAGTCGGGTTATGTAACTGCCCACTAGGGGAAGCAGTAAGTACTTTGGGAAACAACTAAATAAAGGCAGGATCAGACAGGTTGCTGTTATGGGTTGAATTTGGTGTGCCTCAATTACGTAGGTTGAGACCCTAACTCTTAATACTCAGAGTTTGGCTATAGAAATAGAATCCCTGGGGACTGGAGACATGGCTCAGTAGCTAAGAGCACTGGATGTCCTTCTAGAAGATGTGATCTAGTCCTAGCACCCACATGGAAGATTTTGTAACTCCAGTTCCAGAGATCTGACACCCTCTTCTGGGCAGTGTCGATGTATGTGATACATACACATGCATGCAGTCAAAACACTCAGATGCATAAAAAATTATAACAAAGATGTCTTAAAAAGAAGAAATAGGCTCATTGCATATGCCAGAGTTAAGATGAGGTCACTAGGGTGGGCTCACATCTGCTTTGATGTGAGCAAAACCAAACTAAACCTCCCATTGCGTAAGCACTTGCTTTGCTCACGCACCGGGGAAAATCAGTTGACTAGCGAGAAGTAGGTGAGAAGCCACTGGACATTCACAGAGGTCAGGTTGGAACGTTGCAGGTCCGGGGCCCAGTTACAGTTTCTCTCAGGTTATTTTCAGCCCCCTTGAGAGACTCAGTGTCTATTCTAATGTATTTATGGCTAATGTACAAAAATCCTTTGAATGGTATCATAGATCACTAGCTTTGCCAACCAAAAGGCTGAGTGTCACAGATTAGAAGAGAGACCCCCCCCCACACACACACGAGCATGCACACACCTTGCTTTAACCTCCCTACCTAATGTCTTCACCAACATATTTTAAAAGTGGCTTGATTTATGACTATCTTTGTTCATTACCTCAAAAGCTCCATCAGACTGTTAACACACCGGAACATGGAATTTGGGTGTACCCGTGCTCCTGAACAATGGCAACTCATATTTGGCCCCAGAATAAGCAATCATACCCTTCGGCGAGCACACCAAGGGCAGAGGGAAACAGTGGTTGTGTAAATCTTACTTCCTAGAGAGCAGCTAAAGGTCTGGTGGGAATTTTGAACACAGCCAAGCATGTGGAGTGCATTTGTTCATCAGTGAGTTTTCAGGTGTTGCATATTCACGAGCTGCTGTCTTATACAAAGTTGCTGACATCACACACTACTTAATCTTTCCTCAGCTTGAAGGGAACGGGTGCCTCTCTAGAGCTTCAACACACAGTGGTGAGCAAGTTTAGCAAAGATAAGGAAAAAACGTCAACAAAGCTAGTTCAAAAGATGAAAGGAATTACAACTCAGGCACCCAATACAGGAAGCTACAGCTGTACACATTTTAAGGACTTAACCCACAGGATTTAATGCTTGTAGGGTGGATGAGACAGGTACAGAAAAAGCCTCACAAACAAGGGGATGGAGCTGAGGGAAACGAGGCTGTCAAATCCAGACAGTATGAGTTAATCAAGTCTTTACCCAGCGCAGCCAAGGTGACTAGAGGGCAAGAAAGGCCTAAGATAGAAAAGGCAGAGCTGTATACAATTCTGTATTCTTCTAGAAGAACCCTGAATACTACACACACACACACACACACGCACACGCACACTATTGTATTTTTATTTTACTTATTTGTGTATATTTTGATGCCCCAGTGCCCCCAGTCATAGCACTTAGGACTCCTTATCACTAATAATACTTCATAATGTCTCTCGTTTTGTTTAAAACACACTGGAAATGCCATGCTATCTCCCAACCTATGCTATGGCTTCTTTTGTGAAGTACACAGCTGTCACTCGGGCTTCTGTGTAACCCGGCACTCTCAGGACTGCACTGGGACATTACCAAGGGCTGAGGCTTCCCCTGGCACATCGGATACCCTCAACAGCTCAAAGCTATCAGACCTCTTATTTGCATGAGTTGCAGACGAAATCTGCATGTAGTCTTTTGGTATAAAGGAGAATGATAAGAAGGTTGGCGCTTCTGTTGGAAGTGCAGAGGGGCGCTCCAGCACACAGGGAAGAGACCTCGAGCCCGCGGGTTTTATTTCATCTCTGTCCCCACCTACTCTACTTTCCTTCCCAAGACACAAAGTAACCTCCCCCACCCCGCCCCCAAATTCACTCTCATGGAGGGACATTAAGCCCCAGGAATCACCAGGGAAATGAAAACTAAAGTCAGGAGACATCATAATGAATCCATTAAGATGTCTGTAGACAGCAAGTGTTGCGGACAGGGATGGGGGCCACTGGCTACTGCTCAGGCCTCATGGGATGTAATGGGGTCCAGGCAGTTTGGGAAATGTTTTGGAAGTGACCTAAAAATTAAACACAATTTAAATATAGTTAAAAGTCAAGCAGACATCTCACTGCGAGGTGTTTACGAGAGAACGGAAAACCTCATCTAATAAATCAATGCACAGGGACCCTTCACACCGTTTATGCACAGAAATCTAAACCTAGGAAACAACCCAAAGCTTCTCAAAGGGGGAAAAGAAAAGGAAGCAACGGCCAAGCCACAACCTGAAGTAGCACTCAACAGCAAGGAGGGAGAAACCACCGACATGCTACACTTAAAATCATTGTATGTATATAAAAAAAACCCTCCTATAAAATACAAAATCGAACTAATCCTTAATGACAAAGAACAAATCAAAGGACTGGGTTATAGCTCAGTGGAGGACTGTTTGCTTTGCGTGTGCAGGCTCTGGGTTCAATTTACAGCTCCACAAGGTAAGGCATGAGCTACAGACAAAAACAAGGCCCGCTGTCGCGGGGTTACGGGGATGCTGTGTGATTGCTTGTGGCTGTTTTTTCATGGATCGTTTTCCAGCAAACGATCATTGAGTTGTCATTCTTCACTGTAGTTTGTTGGGTCTAGACTTGATTTGAAAAGGTTGTCAGGGTGTTCTGAGACCACTCCTCCTTTTTCTCTCTGGAAAGAACGTTCCTCAAGTAAAGATGAACAAACAGATAGGAGCTTCCCAGCTCCGTATTCAGGAAACCAGGTGGATTACTGCGTTTGGCCACTAGATGGCAGCACAAACACAGACTGCTCCTGCCATGATGGAAAAACTGAATGTAAAATTCAGCCGGACCTCTGAACTAAGATTTAAGGATGAGGCAATTACACCAGATGCCAAGGTCTGAGAATTTAACGGAAACCTCTAAGCAACACATACTCGGTTTCTCTATTTTATACACTATTATTTCTAAGCTGGGTTTCGTGGCTCTGTCCTGTATTCCCACAGTACTGGAGGCTGGAGATAAGGAATCATTACAAAGTTGAGGTCAGCCTGGTCTATATAGTGCCTGTCTCAAACTACAAATAAGCAGGCAGGCAGGCAGGCAGGCAGGCATGGTGATGCATACCTGTAATCCAAGAACTTGAGAGGCAGAGGCAGGAGGAAGCCAACCGGAGCTACCTAGCAAGCTCTAGGTCAGACTCGCTTACAGGAAACCCTGTCTGAAAAACCACACCAAACCAAACCAACCAGCCAAAAAAATGAACATTTTGAATGTGATGTGTTCAACTTCTCTTGACTGAACTCATGAGTGATCCTGACTCTCTGAGAGATGGTGTGTTAGAGGAAAATCTTACACATACCTCAACAGGAAGCCAGGCACGGGCCTCAGCACACCCTCCCAGGACCAGTCCTAGGAGCGCAGTGGGTGTGAGCTGCGCTGGACCTTCCTAAACTGAAGGCAATCGGGTATCGATCAAAGCCTGTTGCTGCACGTTTGTCTGACTTCAGTCTGTGGAGAAAGTAGTTTGCCTTTCCATGCACTGCGTATTTCATACACACCTGTGCCCACTGGCTTCTCTGAACTCATGGCAGCTGGAGGCACAGCTAAGCCCTGGAGGTTTCCCAGATGCTGGGGGTGGGGTGAGATGCAGCTTGGCATGCTGTGCAGTGGTCCACACGTGCAACTCCAGTGTTCACTGTTAACTTCTGAGTCTCACCTATCACCCACATGACTACCAGACAACACTCCTAACCTGTACCCCTAACCTGAGTGAACCCCTGTCTCTATCAACCTTGAAGCTAACAGTGAGACGGCACCTGAACGCCACGGGTAACCAAAATAATAAATGGCAGCTCTGTTGGTTTCCCCTTCTTGATGACCTTAGAGATGGCTATTGTTGTTTAGTGTCACGTCTGACATGCAGGATATCAGATATGACTCCTGTGAAAGGGTCACAACCCTTAGGTTGAGAAACACTGGATTAGGTGAGCTGGAGGTCATCGACCTGCACTTTTGGACTTTTGGTCACAGCGATAGCCTTTGCTAAACAAAAAGGTCGGCACTTCAGCATGGCAGAGCCAGACACGGTGAGTAAGGTACCCAACTTTGGGCAAGTGAATACACCCACTTTCTCATTCGGAACACAGAGAAACTCATATTCAAACTCATATTTTGTGACCGTAGACTAAGAACGGCCACCACGATGAGCCACGAACGACAAGCAGGCAGGTGCTTAAAGAACCAGAGTTCTGGCCAGTGCTGAGGCTCCCTCCTTCAGCCCACATCACAGAACTACACCTCCCACTAAGATACTAAAAGTCCCTGGGAAATTGCATAATTTTTAACCAACATGAGAAAATACATGCAATATTGGGTCTGTGACAAGCAATACCTACGGCAGAAGTGCAGAGTCCGAGGACTTTCGAAGAAGAGTAAATTGTCTTTATTGGCTTTGCTCTGCAGCCAAGGGAGAAGAGTCTCCTCTGGGCCAAAAGCATGCTAGAGAAAAGAGACATTGAAAAAGGAGTCAATGAGCGGTCGCTGCACCACTACAAGATCCCCGTGGGTGGCTGAGAGAACACAAGCACATATACAGACATCTTCAATGTTGATGAGGGGTTTAAGGTATATGTACACGGAATGAAAAATGCTTCAGACTTCTTGCCCTCACTATGCTATGTTGTATTTAGACTTCAAGGTTCAGAGCATTAGACGTTAAACCATGCTAATAATGAGTGTGGGGCTCCTAGGACAACTTGTGGGGACTCGCGTCTCTCCTTTAACCATGTGAGTTCTAGACACCCTCCTCAGTCTGTCAAGCAAGCATATTTACCTGCAGAACCACACATTTTGGGTAACTATACTAGCTTTCTTCCCGGCCTCTTTTCCTTTTACATTTCCTTTCTATTATTTATTATTCATTTCTGGAACCACCTGAATGCTCCTCTTCTTCGTCTTATAGAGACCCTCACTCAAACTTTAGGTGGAGAGAGAGTCCAAACTGGAAATCTCCTTGGATCTTACCAGGGACCAACCTCAGCTTGGAGAGGGGTCCTGAGAGAAGGGGTGTCTGGAAGCTGCAAAAACAAACCACTCGCAGTCAATTCGTGAGTGCAAGCTGGTGGCCTATGCTCTGCTGGAGACAGCTTTCCAGACTGCTCTCTCTCTGTTTTGCTTTCTTTTCTTCTCTGGAGAGCTGCAGAAAGCTAGCGCTCTCTCTCTCTCTCTCTCTCTCTCTCTCTCTCTCTCTCTCTCTCTCTCTCTCTCCCTCTCTCTCTCTTGCTTGAGACACTTCTCTCAACAGTACTCTCTTGCTATTCTAAAAAATTCTCTGGATAGCTCATTTCTTGCAGATCATAAGCCCAGTCTTTTATTTTACATATCAATCTAGTCACTTACTTCAGGTTTCCTTTTGATTCCTATGAATCAGTAGCCCATCACTCTAGCTCCTTAATTCGTAGGAGACAGCAAGCACACATTTTCTTTTAATATTGTATAAGGATTCAGAAATCTGATTCTGTTAAACACAGGTGATCAGATAAATGGGTTGGAGTCCATCCTGAAATTACCATTTCTATACTACCCCTGGGCCTAACCTTGCTCGGCCCTAGGCTGACCTTGAACTCAGGAATCTCCCTGCCTTTGTATTTTTCTGACAAGCTGGATCATTAATGCAGCTGCCTTTGTTCCTCTAGATTCTTGAATCACGCATAATTCATATTGCATCCTTACACTTTGCATAGTTGAGAAATTATGTATTTTCCAACTCATGTTTTTAGAGTTATTTTCCACAGCCCTAAGGGCTGTCCGGAAGGTCCCAGTGTTTACCATTTTGTTAATATGTTAACTGCACCTTTGCCTCCTGGTCTTAATACTATCTGATTGTCATGGAGTCATTAAGGTTAACAGGGAGGACATTCCTTAAAGGAGAAGTGTAAAATATGCACATTATTATACAAACAAGCCTTATGACCATGGCAGCCATGGACACTCATAGAGGACCACATCCATTGACCCTGTCCCAGGGGCAGGAACCGTGCTATTCTGTCCCCACCAAGGCCATGCTGGACCCGGTAGAGTCTCTCCCTCAAGGATCTTGGGGAACCCCAAGGAAAGAGGAGGAAGAAGAACTATAGGACCCGAGGGGTTGAGAACACCAGAAGAACACAGCCCACAGACATCAACTAAGTAGGGCTCATAGAGAACTTACCCCTATGTGCTGATCATAGTGTCCTTGAAAATCCTAGCAGTTGTAAGAGTAAAGTGGGAAGATCATGTTTGTGGCTAGCCTGGGCTAGCAAGACTGTCTCAAAATCTTGAGTGAGCATGCAGCTCAGCAGAGGAGTACTTGCCGTGCACAAGGAAAAGTCCTGTGTTTAATCCCAGCACCTTAAAAGAAAAGAAAAACCCTAAAGCCACCTCCCCTTGAGTTCCCTTTGAAAATGCCCACTGCATTCCTCTGTGGTGCTTCAGTATTCTTAAATAAATAAAGGTATTCTTTTGAGACATCCCCTCAGATCCACTGATGTTTTATTGAGATTGACATTAAGTCATTTTGCATTGAGATTTGTGTAGATATTTTAAATTAAATTATAAAGGTTTTGGGCCAGTATGGTGGCCTTTGATCCCAGTGCTCTGGAGGCAGAGCCAGGTGGGTATCTGTGAAAAGCCCAGACTGGTCTACAGAGTGAGCTCCTGTAGTAATTAATAATAATAATAATAATAAATATCTTTGATCTCATCATGAACATGAAATTTTAGTAAATAAAAAGACAACTTCTAGAAGTTTTAATATCCAGAATAGATCATTTAGGAACTAGACAAATTTCAGTTGTGGTCATCTTGGTAACAATCAATAGTAATAAAAAGACAGTTTATAAGCTGGGCCCAGAGGGGAGGGTCTGCAATCCCAGCTATGCCAAAGAGTGAAACTGGATTGTCAGAACATCCATCCCTTAACTCCCTAAAGTTTTGACCTGGGGGTCTAATGAGGTCCAGTCTGGCCTTGGATTTTCTATGAGGCAGAGGCGAGCCTTGAACTCCTGATCCTCCTTCCTCGACTTCCAAAGTGCTGGAATTGCAAGCCTATGCCATGACACTTGGCTTCTTCAAACAGGTTCTTGATGAACGAGAAGCTATGGATCTTACATTAATTTTGAAGCTGGGTTTCCTGGACAACTATTTCAAGAGTCTCCAGTTACACAAGAAGGATTCATTGGGCACTGCTTCTGTACCCGTGGGGAAATCATGCAGTCTCAGGAAAATGCAGGGAGATCTGGGCAATCAAGCTTCTCGACTGCCCAGCTACTTAGATAGAACTGGAAAGAAATCCCAGCAAACAGAACTCATCAACTATCAGCTTTTATTCTGAGTGTGTAAGGCAGCTGTAACACTACGTGGTGTTTCTTTTCACTTCTTACACTAGGAAGGGGTCGGACTTGGCTCACTGGGAGAAGGGTTTGCTGTGAGTGCACACATTAGGACTTGAGTGTGGATTTGCACACTTGATGACAAGTCTTGCCTATGCAAATGCTGGTGCCCCTTCCCCTCCCCTCCCCACCCCCCTGTAAAAGGGACTGTGTGTTCCTCAGTTCCTTCGAACCTAGGGCCATGCGCAGGTTAGGCAAAGCTCTCTAGCAGTCTTAACTATGTTTCTAGTTCTTATTTTCTTTTGAAGCTTGGGCAAACTAAACTGTCTCCAACTCCTTATGTAGCCTCAGGCTAGTCCTGACTCCACCCTTGGCCACTCAAGTAGCTGTATAGGTGTAGGTAGCCCTTGTGATTTTTGACTTGGGAATTAAATATAGTGTATTGCCAAGTTGGCTTATTGGTTTTTCAATCACCAAGGGGGCAAACACACTTTATTCAGTTACAGATTCTGAGCCTTAGAAGAAAGCTAGTTTTCCTATTTATTATTATTATTATTATTTTGTTTTTTTGAGACAGGGTTTCTCTATTCTTATTCTTCTTATTTTGGTTTTTTTCAAGACAGGGTTTCTCTGTATAGCACTGGCTGTCCTTAAACTCAGAAATCTGCCAGCCTCTGCCTCTCAAGTGCTGGGATTAAAGGTGTGTGCCACCATTGCCCTACCTCATTTATTTATTTTTGAGACAGGTCTTATGTAGACCAGGCTATCCTCAAGGCAAGGGTGACCCTGAACTCCTGATCCTCTGGCCTTCACCCTCGAAATGGGATTACTAGCCTCATTACATCTGCATGGCTTTTGATTTTTATTATTTTTTTATTTTTATTTTTATTTTTTTTTTGCTAGAAAAAGGTAGTTGGCTTTTGGTTTCTCCTTAAGGGTCTGTGAAGAAAACCAGAGAGATGTGAGTCAGGGTGACCCAGGCAATCTAATCACGGCATAGGGTATATAAAATATGAAACCCATGTTAGATACACAGGGATCAACAGAAAAATAAAACTACCATTTTATCATCTCTAGGGTGGACTGATTCATTTCTGGAAGACCGTGGGCAACCTAGAGGTTAAAAGTTGAAGGAAAACCGCAAATCTCAAAGGTAGGCAAAACATTCACAACTCAGTTTAAACATGGTTAAAGTTTAGTGCTCTGAATTTACCACTCTAACTACCAAGTTACAAGTCTGACCCACAGGAGGTATACAGACATAGTTGTGTTAGCAATCTGAAAACGTCAGGAACCTTCAGGTTACCTGAAAGCTCAAGAAAGATTTATCAGAGACAGTCTCTCGATAAATAACATTGCTCCCTTTATTTTCACCACATGCCATACCTGTTAGCCCAGTTCTAGAATGTTTATAAAGTTCGCTAATTGCAACAGAACAGTTACAATTAGGCGAACAGGGTTCCAGCTTTCAAAGTACAGAGGCATTCAAGGCCATATGAAGAGGTGAAGCATGAATAAAAAATACAGTCAAGTTTATCAGCATAAGAGTTAAGAGGCACCATTCAAAACGGGCTTTAAGGCCGCGTGAAAGTGGAATTCTCTCACAAGGGAAGCGGTTTAGTCACCTGATGCTGAAATTAGGATACCGCACACAGGCAAAAGTTGAACAGATTTACAGACTGGCTGCCTGCAGCCCTGAGCAAGCTTCCCGTGTGTCACCTACCTACCCAGCAGCCCATAGGTGGAACACTGAATGGAGGTGCTCAGAGGCGAGCGGCTCAGATCTACAAGGCTGCTTGACCCTCAGACACCACCGATTAAGACTGCTTTTGTCTTTTGCAAAGCTCAGAAAAGGTAAGTTCAGGCGTCTGGTTTAACTGCTTTAGTTTCCCTTTCCAACCCTGAACTTTCGCTCTATCTGGGCTAGGGAGGTAGCTCAGTTAGTAGGGACGAAGCTCTGGGTTCCCATCTAGTCACCGAATAAAACCAGCAGCGGTGGCGCACACCTCTAATCTTAGCCCTGGGTGTGTGGGTCGGGTGTGTGGGAGTGGAGATAGGAGGATTAAAAAGCTCCTTTGCCACAAAACTACTTCGAGAACAAGAGACTGTCTCAAGAAACAAACACAAACATCTAACACGGATGAACTGAAGTCAGTATTGCCCTTGCAAAGGTGCGTTCTAAACACCCAGACTACACAATCAAGAGTAAAAGGGACAAGGGTGGACTTTTCTCCAAAGAAAAGCCTGTCAACCCCAAGGTAAATCCCACAGTCTCCGCTGCGGTCCAACCATGTGCCTAGTACCGTTGCTTCTCCTGCCCGCCAACCTCCCTTTGGCTCCCGGCTCCGCAAACTCTGTACGCTCCGGGCCGAGTCACCGCTCACTACGTCCCGCCCGCTTACGTCGTTCTCCTGGTTCGAATGCGTCTTTGGCCTTAGTCCGGAGGTCGCTAGGTGTGGCCGGGGTCCCTGGCGAAATGCACTCGGGGATCCAGAAGCAGAGTGCAGCAGGAACCCTCCTGATTGTGGAGAAGGCGGGGTGGAGGCGGTGCGTGGCTGTGACCAGGGATTGGCTCCGGTATCAGGGCGAAGGCTACAGATTGGTTACGGATTTCTCCAATCGTGGCGCGCCCTGTGCGGGTGCACACGAAGCTCGCAGGCTAGGGAAAGGGCGTGGCCTTGGCTGAGTATCCAGGATAAACTGGAAGTGTGCGACTGTTTGGAGCAGAACTGATTTTAAATCTCCGCTGCGTGGATTTGAAGCAGGTTCTAGGAGAAAGACTTGAAAATGCTTGAGAGGCCGGCCTGTGTAGGTGTCTATGTGTTCCCTCTGATGGGGAGAGAGGAGGGAGAGGGAATCTTTCCTTCGGAACTGTAAAGTGATGCAGGACCTAAAGGGCAGAGGAAGTGACACTGAAGCGGGAGGACAAGCTGTTAAGAGCACAGCTTGGGGCTTAGATTTTCTTCCTCTTGCGTTTAAAGGAGTCGAGGTATTGTAGGTCACGAGAGTGGCTGAACGCTGTACTCACGCCTGTAGGAAGGAACAAAAGCGGATTTGGTTGGATGCACTGACCTTGCCACAGTGAGCCAAACGCTTCTGATCACGAACATTAAAGGAGCTCATTGTAAGCAAGGGCACAGGCAGGCTGCTGAACTGACCGACCCATGGTGGGAAGAAGATGTTTACCAAAGATATAGGAGAGAGAGAATAACTAAAGGATTTGGGGAAAGTCCAAAGCAGTTATGGGAAGAGAGCAGAGAGGCAGACTGGCAAGGGCTGTCTCTCCAGAGCAGAGGGAATAGCAGGAAAAACCTTGCGAGTTATAAAGAAAAACCGGTGGCTGCAGCTTCAGGGGTGTGTGTGTGTGTGTGTGTGTGTGTGTGTGTGTGTTTATCCTGTGAATTGGAACAGCCTGGAAGTTTAGAATAGAAGGGGAGGAGGGCTTGAGAGCTCTGTGGCTTTGGTAGGCACTTTGTATCTTAATAGGCAAGTGGCTTTTCCTGGCAGACAGAAACTTTCAGAGGTCCTTAAGGATGAGGGTGAACTTTTGTCTCTCCCTGAAATTCTTCAGTGGAGTTTGAGGTGAGGCAAGCCTTCATTTTGAACCCATTCAGTGGGTCTGCCCATTTTCGGGATTCTTGGAGTTTTCCCCTTTGGACCTAAAACTCATGACGATCTGGAATGGCTTTATCTGCACTTGGTGTTCTGTTGATATTGCTGAGGTTGAGTTGGGGAACATCGCAGTTCGTTCTCAAGGTTTTTGAGGCTAAGTGGCTGCTCGGTGTCCCTTTCTTTTCTCTCTCTTCTCCTTTTCACATACAACCATTACAGTAAGTTGCTAGTTTCTTATTTCAAAACACAGGGTATGTTTCATGACCACTGTGTTCCTAGTTTCTGATATAATTACACTGCCCACATGGTGGACTGCTGCCTTTACCGTTTCTTTGACTTGTGGTTTCCATGCTCATTAAAATAGTCAATTTGCTGGCTGCAGCCATCTTGGAGCAAAACATGGAATCTACAAGTTGAAGTTTTCTGTTCTTTGTTTGCTTGTCCTTTTGTTTTCAAGATAGGATCTCACTGTGCACCCTTGACTATTTTAGCTACTTAGCCCATTGCCCCCAAACTCAGACACCCTTCTGCTTCAGCCTCTAGAGTGCCAAGAGATACAGACATGCAGATGCTTGCTCAGCTTGTGAGTTGGAAATTAGTGCTTCCCAGCTAGGCAATAATAGTGATGTTGGCATTAATTTAAATGTTTCAGAAGCCTTGGCAGAAAGTGTGCATTTACCCTCAAAGAGATTGCAAAGGTCACTCTGTCTCTTTCTGTCTCCATCCACATATATTCTCTGGGTTGAATGCAGTTCAGCTGCTAGCACTTGCAATTTAAACTAGTCACATCATCTTCGAACTGTTGTCTTAAATTTACATATCATTATAGTAGGGAAAGTGATTGAAGATATGAGGTGTATATGTAAATGATAATCATCAAAACTGCCCTTGGGAAAAGTTCAACAGTAGTCTTCTAGATGTGGGTTCACTGCACATCTCCCAGCTAACATCAGAAATCATGAACACTCGCAAGCTTCTGCTGGGTGGGAACTCAGTGTGAACACAGGCAAGCCTCTGCTGGGTGAGAACCTGGTGTGAACACAGGCAAGCCTCTGCTGGGTGGGAACTGCCCAGCTGAGGAGGTGTTGGTCTCCTTCTCTCTGTGACTTTGCCTCTGGAACTCCTGGTCCACATCCATAAAGGTGCATGTAAACTTTCAAGGGATGCTAACAGGCTGAAGATTCTCATCTCCAGGGATTGTCCATGAAGACTTGCTCCCTCTGTCTGTCCTGCTGTGCAAAGTTAGAGTTTCAGGCTATTTGCATTGCACACTTGGGCTCTGAGGCAGTGTTGGTACATAAACCAACTTAGATTCTCTGAGTTCTTAAAGATGGATGGTGATGAAACACTTTGTGTAAAATAGAGCAGAGCAAGAGGATAAATGTACATCAAACCTCTGAAACGCTCTTGTAATGTGAAGTAATCCAGCTGCAAACACTGAAGGCGAAGTGTCAGAAAAGCAGTCTGGATGAGCCAGATCTCAGGTTTAAAGCTTTGCATGTAGCATTTACTATGTTTCTGATGGTGCTATGGTCAACAACAACAACAACAGACCACGTTCTAGGGAAATGTATAGGGGAATATAACATTAAATGTTAACGCTCACAGGTAGTAATGAAAGTGATAGCCACTAGATGGCGTATGATGCCGTCTGAAATGTATGTATCTAATTGGTGTTTTGAGTCAGGTAACACTGATTGCTGAGTTAGAGACACATCACTAAAGATGTGTTTGTATAGTGTCTTACTTTGGGTCTTACTGCTGTGAAGAGGCTCCATGACCATAACAACTCTTACAAAGGACAACATTTAATTGGGGCTGGCTTACAGGTTCAGAGATTCAGTCCATTATCAAGGCATGGAAGCATCCAGGCAGATGTGGGGCTGGAGGAGCTGAGAGTTCTATATCTTCATCCAAAGGCATATAGGAGGAGACGTCCAGGCATCTAGGATGAGGGTATTAAAACCGTTGTGCACAGTGACACACCTAAACCAACAAGGCCACACCTCTTAATAGTGCCCCTCCCTGGGCCAAGCATATACACACCATCACAGATGGATTTGATAGGCTTTCACTCTTCCTGTCTATTCCCCTCTATTTTAGATTCCTTTCTTGCGTCTTTTTCTCTACTGCTTGTCTGGTCAGGGAATATTTTTAAGACATGCTAGGGAAATTTGACAACCCATGGTACTAAGGCAGCTCTTTTCTAAGTCAGAAAGAGCCACCCCTCTCTTCTAGAGCATCTAGTTTTTTATGAATATGTGTTTATTATCTTTATTCCCTATTAGACAGTTACCTATCCCCAATTCTATGAAATGTATTTATTTATCTTATGTGTAAGAATGTTTGCCCTGCATGTGTGTATGTGTATCATGTGCATGCCTGGTGCCCGTGGAGGTCTGAAGGAGGCATCAGATTCCATGGAACTGGAGTAGGAGATGGTTGTAAGCCCCCTCAAGGGTGCTGGGACTCAAACCCAGGTCTCCTGGAAGATCAGCCAGGGTGCTTAACTACTGAACCATCTGTCTACCCCACTACTTCCCAATTCATGTCGCTGTCCAACAAAGAGTTCTGAATAAATAATTCCTATAGCATAGGCAGCTGTGATTTTCTATGGGATCTTACCTAGCTCCCTAGGGAGACTGGGTCTGACCTAACCTGGGAAGGTCTCTGTAATAAAATGTGGGAGAGTGTGTGGGTCACTTCTTTGTGGATTTGCAGCTAAATATTTCACTTTTTCTCTAGTTATTGTGAATTTTGATTTCTGGTTGCTCATTACGTATATATAGAAAGGACTGAAGTTTATTTTTTGTTTGTTGACTGAGATGGGGAGGGGTGTGTGTGTGTTTGTATAAAATGTGTGATGTATGTGTTTCCAGTGAGCATGCACAGGTGTGTATGTGTGGATATGGATATGGAGGCCAGATGTCAACACTGCGTATCTATTTCTCGATTGCTGGCCACCTTAAGTTTTAAGACAGACTTTCTCATTAAATTTGGATTTACATAACTGGCTAGACTGGCTGGCCAGTAATCCCCAAGTGCTTGTCTGTCTCTGTTCCATCATCTCCAGACTTGGGGTTACAGATGTGTGCCCTCTCTCCCACTCATTTGATGACGTTGAGGATCCAAACTCAGGTCTTCATGCTTAGATGGCAGGCACTTTACTAACTTAACCATCTCCCAACCCCTGTGATCTAATATTGTCATCTTGACAGGATCTAGAGTCACTGGAGAGACGAGCATCTGGATATGGCTTTATTAAGGTAGTTGCTATGGTTAGACCCTCCCTAAGTGAGAGTTGCACCATCCTTAGGCTGGGGTACCAAATTGCTGAAGAAGCAAAACCTGAGTACCAGCATCCATTCATCTCTCCCTGCCTCGTGACTGCAGATGCAATGCACTGTGACCAGCCGCACCTCCATCATTTCCCTATTGATCCCTATCAATTCGACTGAATCTATAACTGAGAGAAAAAAATAAACAACTCCTCTTCCTCCTCTTCTTCCTCCTCTTTCTCCTTTTCCTCCTCATTTCCTCCCCCGTTTCTACCTATAACCCACTCCTCCTTTTTGAGACAGAGTATCATTATGTAGCCTTGGCTGGCCCTGGAAATTGTTATGTAGACCAGGCTGGCTTTGGCTCAGAGATCTGGGTGCCTCTTCCTCCCAAATACTGTGATTAAAGGTTCTTCCACCATGTCCAGCTCTGGTGGTTTGAATAGGACTCTGGTGTTTGAATGCTTAGCCAGTAAGGGAATGGCACTATTTAGAAAATGTGGTCTTGTTAGAGTGGCTGTGGCTTTGTTGCAGGAAGTGTGTCACCTTGGGGGCAGAGTTTGAGGTCTTCTATGTTCAAGCTGCCACCCAGTGTGGTATACAGTCTCCTGCTGCCTGGGAATCAAGATGTAGAACTCTCAGCTCTTTATCCAGCATCATGCCTGTCTACATGCTGCTATATTTTTCACCATGACAATAATGAACTAAATCACTGAAATTGTATCCTAATTAAATGTATTCCTTTATAAGAGCTGCTGTGGTCATGGTGTCTCTCCTAACAATATAATCTTTTTTCTCACTCAATTTACATCCTGCTCACTGCCCCCTTCCAGTCATCCCCTCCCACAATTCTTCTCATATACCACTCCTCTTCTCCTCTGAGTGTGTGGAGCCCCCCTGGGTATCCACCCCCCACCCCCGGGGCCCCCCACCCCGACCCTGGCACTTCAAGTTTCTGCAAGGCTAGGTGCTTCCTCTCCCCCTGAGGCTAGACAACGCAGCCCAGCTAGTAGAATATATCTCACATACCAGCAACAGATTTTGGGATAGACCCCGTTCCAGTTGTTCAGGACCCACATGAAGGTCAAGCTGCACATCTGCTACATGCGAGGCCTAGGCCAAGCCTGTGTATTTTCTTTGGTTGATCGTTCAGACACTAAGAGCTCCAAGGGCCTAGGTTAGTTGACTCTGTTGGTCTGCCTGTGGAGTTCCTATCCCCTTTGGGGCCCACATTCCTTCCTCTTATTCTTCCATAAGAGTCCCTAAACTCCAACTACTGGCTGGCTGTGGGTGTTTGTATCTGTCTGAGTCAGCTGCTGTGTGGGAGCCTCTCAGAAGACAACATGCTTTTGTCTGCAAGCATAACAGAGTATCATTAATAGTGTCAGGGACTGATGCTTGCCCATGGGGTGGGTCTCAAGTTGGGCAGGTTATTGGTTGGCCATTCTGTCTCTGCTCTCTTTCCTGTGCCTGCATTTCTTTTAGACAGGTTGACCATTTTATGGATGAGTCGGTGTCTTTATATCTCCGGGGTTCCTGCCTGCCTATGGGAGGTGGCCTCTTCAGGTCCCATATCCCCAGTGTAGCAATAAAATTGTAAGACACCAGATAAACTTTCTTTTCTTAAATTGCTTCTACTAAGTATTTTGTGGCATCAAGGAGAAAAGTAACTAAGACGTTGACCTTGTGTCTTTTGACCTTGGGAAATTCGCTGATTAGTTGTAAGAAAAATACATAGATTCCCTGGGATTTTCACACAAAAGCATATTGACAGCAAACAAAGACAGCTTCATTTTATCCTTGCTTATCCACATGCTTGTAGGATCTTTTCTTGTGGTACTGTACGTCATAGTTAGAGTTCCATTGCTGAGAAGAGACACCATGACCACATCAAGTCTTATAAAGGAAAACATTTCATTGGGGCTGGCTTACAGTTCAAAGGCTTAGTCCATTATTAGCATGGTGGAAAGCATGGCAGCACACAGGTAGACATGGTGCTGGAGGAGCTAAGAGTTCTGTATCTGGATTGGCAGGTAACAGAAAGAGGGAAAACCACTGGGCTTGGCTTGAGTTTCTGAAAACTGGCTTTGAGTCAAAGCTCCCTCCTCTCCCCCAGTAACACATTTCCTCCAACAAGGCCATACCTCCTTTAACAAGGTCACAAGTCCTAACCTTTTCAAATGATGCCATTTTTTATGAGCCTATTGGAAGCCATTTTCATTCAAACTACCGCACTACTAAGACAGCCAGGGCAGAGCCCCATGCCTTCCTCCAGGCTGGGGTCATGGGGATGGGGATGGGTGCCACTACCTAACAAATCTGTGATACACAATGTGCAATGAGGAGATAGGAAAGATAAAATCAATGTGTAGCAGTGAGTGTGCAGGCTATCAAGAGAGGCACAACTGGAGATGTGATGGTGGTGACAGGTGACAGAGAGGTCTGAGGGATCCCCCACGCTCAGGGCAACAACAATGGAGGCCAAAATAAGAGAAGGTTCTCTTTCTGAACTGGACCTCTTTGAGGACCACTGTGGTCTGAGATGCTACTGAAAAGTGTAACATAAAAACAAAAAGTCTAGGCCTTTAGGCCCAGGCTTGAGAATGTGACCTTTGTGACTCAATGCTCCAAAGCATGCTAATCATAAAACAGATACCAGCATTTCTCTACCCACTTGCTTCCTGGGTTCAGGGAATGTTTGTTCAAAAAAAGTCACCCCGACATTTCCTGGAACCTGCTATGCAAATGTGCTATTGTTAGAGGCTCATAGAAACTGTCTTGAAAAATAACCACACAATTACAAGGTATTTTTCCTTGTGACTTCCATTTCCTCGTGACTCTTAACTGGTATTTTTGGTATTTTCCAATAACACCCTCCCCACCCTCTTGGGTTGTGTTTTTTTTCCTTTAAATACTCCCTTCCCCAGCAACTAGGGGTTCTACGGTCCTCTACCCCTGCGTGCTTTATGACTGTGGGCCCCAGAGTGCGCCTGGAATAAAAAGTCTTGTGGTTTGCATCAAGGCCATTTCTTGTGAGTGATTTGGGGTGCCGCCTCTCCTGAGTCAGAATGTGGGGGAGTCCTCACTTTGTGGGTCTTTCACTACAGGAGGTCATGCTGGTGTCTGTGGTCAATGCTTCTGCCCCAGGCCATTGATGAAGCCTGAGAACCATCGGGTCAAATGCAGTCTGTGCTGATGCTTGATGTCTTGGTGATGTTCTTGGGCTTGGCTGCCTCCAGGAACCATGTTGATGTGAGGCGCATGTACCTGAGACCATGTTGAAGCCTGTGGTCTAGATGCAGCTAGGGGGCTGTGTTTGTTGATGTCTGCTGCCTGTATTATCATAGAAGCCAATGTGGATGTTTGTGGTCTGAGCTGCTGCCTGAAACCATGGTGATGGCAAACTCCTCCCTGGCAGCCAAAAAGCAACATTGGCTGTGATGTAGGCATCAGAGAGTTAGCCCTATCCCTTTCAGGAGAGCTGGCTGTGCTCTTAGTTGTCCCACAGCACTATGGTATAGGGAGTGGTGTAGTCAAGGGAGAGCTGGCCCTGCCCCTCACTGGCCAGTGCATGGTTTTCATCAGTTGATGGTTTTTGGTATGGACACAGGCAGAGAAAGAGGCATCCTTTCTTAGGGAACTGGCCACTAGAAGTCTACCATGTCCTGTAAGTATATGAGCAACACAAAATGAACTTGTTACCTCCCCCACTTCTTTTTTTGTTGCAGGGTAGACATGGGAGGACTGAGAGGTAAGCACAATTGGTGTGCGTGTTGTGAGATACCCAAATAATAGAGGGTGTAGAGAGAGAGAGATCCAGTGTCACATTGAATATGAGTGGTAAGAATGGAAGCCCTTGTGTTTTTCCTAGGTTAGAGCGACAAACATTTAGTTTTTCATTAAGTATGATGCTGTGTGGGCTTTTGGTGTACAATTCACTGTCTTCCATTTATTTACTCCAGGGACTGCAGTAATAATATTGTGCCATTCACATATTTTTTTCCCTCTTTGGAGCATTGGATTTTTAAAAAATTAATCATGCCATTTGTGATATTCCACTTCCTGGTTACCCCTCCACCAACCACCATCCCACACCCACCTTCCTCCCTCTCCTTTTCCTGTATGAGAGTGCTCCCCCACCCACCTGCACTCTCCCACCCTACTGCTCCGCATTCCCCTATGCTGGGACATCAAACCTCCCTGGGACCATTGCTGTCAGGCAAGGTCATCCTTTGCTACATATATATCTGGAGTCATGGATCCCTCCAGGTACATTCCTTTGGTTGGTGGTCCAGACCCTGGAAGAACTAGGTGATCAGGCCTCCAATGGGGTTGCAAACCCCCCTTTGTTCATCTAGTCCTTCTGCCAGCTCCTCTACCAGGTTCCCTGAGCTCAGTCTGATGGTTGGCTCCAACATCTGCATTGGTCAGTTGCTGGCCAGCCCTCCCAAGGAACCACAACACTAGGTTCCTGTCAGCAAGTGCTTCTTGGCCACTTCAACAGTGTTGGGTTTGGTGTCTGCAGACATGATGGGTGGGGAAGTGCCTGGTTAGTCCTTCCTTCAGTCTTTATTACATTTTTTTTTGTCCCTGATCTTCCTCTGGACAGGAACATTTCTGGGTTAAAACTTTGAGATGGGTGGGTGGCCCCATCCCTTGACCAGGAGCCGTGCCTATCAACTGGAGGTAGTCACAACAGGTTCTATCTCCCCATTCTTTGCACATTTTGGTTAAAGTCACGCCCATTGGGTCCTGGGAACCTCATGTTTCCTGGGTGTCTAGGACCTCCAGTGGCTATCCCCAGTTCCTCATCCTTTACTGCTACATATTTTTGTTTTATTTTCTGACCCTCTGTACTGTAGCCTCCCATAAGCCTGAAGCAGGCTGAGCCAGAATTTGATCTTGCTGCCACTAAGGAGATTATCTAGGGCAGAGCCTTCCTCCCTAGATCACTCTATTGTTCAGTCACTGTCACTGTTCCTCTTCAGGGTACTGCTACCTGCTGAGAGGCCCCAGAGCTATTCCAGAGACTACGCCCTATCCTGCACATCATCATCTGCAGCTGGTTCCAGGCTCCAAGAATGAATTGGCAGGAATGGGGCTCCCCCCTCCTTTATAAAGGGTGTCCACCATTAAACATTTGAACCTTGAGCAGACTAGCATGTTCCATTATTTCTCAACCCGCCTAGGTTCCCTCTTTGCTTTCTGCTCCAGCAACACTGTACATCTCTGATATCTCCTTCAGTTCCAGATACTGCCCTCCTTATTTCTTCCTCCTCCTCTCTCCCTCCCAGGTCCCCATCTCCCTCTACCTACCACAGTTGTCCTGTTTCCCTCTCAATGTAGGACGGAAGCATCTACACCCTGATCTTCCTTCCTTTTGTGCTCCATATGGTCTGTGGATTATATTATGGGCATTGTGAGCTTTTGGGCTAATATCCACTTATTAGTGAGTACATACCATGTGTGTTGTTTTCTGTCTGGGTTACTTCACTCAGGATATTTTTTAGTTCCATCCATTTTCTTGAGAATTTCATGAAGTCATTGTTTTTAATCTCTTTGTAGTACTCCATCGTATATATGTACCACATTTTCTGTATCCATTCTTCTGTTGAGGTGAAAGAACCTAGTGGGGAAACCCCCACTCAATTCCCAATTTGGCATTTATTTGGCGAATAAACTTTCTGGCTAGGGCTTTAATTTAAGTCTTGAATTTAGTTTTCTTTCTTTCATTCCCCTCTTCTTCTACTAAGTAATTCTAATCTTAGAATTTTAGAAGTCTACATCTCTATTTGGAGAATAGAAATCATACTCTTCTTCTATCTTAACTATAGGTTGTTATTGACTCTAGAGGACAATAAGCTGTACTGTGTTTACTTTATCTTTAACATGGGCCAAAGTTAAGAACAAAAACAGAATAAGAAGGGATAGTAAACAGAACTAGGCAGGGACCCTTCTAGTGAGGCTTGAGGGTCTGGGCATGATGTAGGTGTACGTAGATCAGATCTCTGGCTGGAACTGGTGAGATGTCTTTGGGGTACCCGGCTTGGTCGCTGTAGCCAATTGGGACCAGACTTCTTTCTGCACCACCTGCAAGTCTTTTAACTTAGCATACAGATAATTATTACAACAATATGTAGGTTTAAACACATCATTTAAGACAGTGATGGACATGGGAGCCCCATAAAGGATCTCAAAAAGAGTAAGGCTGAATCAAGAGGGACTATTTTCAGTTCTAAATAGGGAATGGGGAAGGAGCACCAAGTCTGCGCCAGTCTCTATGGTTAATTTTGTCAAGGTTTCTTTTAGAATTCTATTCATCTTTTCTACCTGTTCTGACCTTTGGAGCCTGTATACATAATATAACTTCTAATCAATCTCTAATATCTTGGCCAGTCCCTGACTTACCTGGGCAACAAAGGCAGGTCCATTAACCACACCTTTTAAATTTTTTTGGCCCCCAAGTGGGTCAAGTAATGTAAGTTGGTAACATATTTGTGTCCTTCTTCCCATGGAAGGACTAGTTTTCTTTCTTCAGTTTCTACTATTCTATATAGGGTTTCTTTTACCAGTCTTAATTTGTGCATAACTTGATAGTCCTCAGACTGTCAGGATCATTGCTCTTTGGGCCACCTGTTTGGCAGTTAGATCTGCAATCTGATTTCTTTTAGCCACAGCATCTTAAGTCTTTCTCTGCAGATGTCATTAGCCCTCTTTGTCTGTATATTGCTCCATACAGTGGCAAAAGCATATCTGCTGTCAGTGTAGACTTTTCTTTTGCCATTTAGAGAGCTTATATCAAAGTCACAAGTTCAGCTTTCTGGGCCGATGTCCCTTCAGAGAGGCTGCTGGCTTATATCACTTGCTTTCTGTCCACCACTGTACTGCTATTCCTGCCTTCTGTTTACCTTCAATCTCGAGGCTACTGCTATCCAGGTACCAGCTCGAACTCTCAGGCCAAGGCTGATCTGATCCTTCAGATCATTTCGAGTACCAGTTTCTTCTGCCAGAATGTCAGCACAGTGATGAGTAGGTGAAGTCTCAGTCAGTAGGGTAGCGAGATTGAGGACAGCAGGGGGAGCGAAGGTCACTTGTTCAGTCAACAAAAAACGCTCTGATAATGTGTCACAGGAGCGTTGGTCATTATCTATCAGTCAGGGGGCTTTCAGATAATGCTTTCAAGAGTGTGAGGTGCCACTGCAGTTATTTGCTGTCCTAGAGTGAGCTTATCAGCATCCTTGACAAGCAGAGCTATGGCAGCAATAGCTTTCAGGCAAGAAACCCACCCGCTGGCAGCACGGTCTAACTTCTTTGGTAGGTAAGCCACTGGCCTTTTTCAAAGTCCCAAAGTCTGAGTAAGGACTCTTTTGGCGACCCCTGACCTCTCTTCCACATAAAGAGTGAAAGGCTTGGTTATGTCAGGCAAAGGCTGGCCATCAGTAGGGCCTTTTTTATTTCTTTAAAGGCTTTCTGGTGGTCTGGGGTCCACACAAACATTTCCCCTTCCTTGGGTAGGGGGTACAATAGGGCAGCTAAGGTCGCCAGCCCAGGTATCCAGAGCCTGTAGAAGCCAGCAGTGCTCAAGAATTCTCTTACTTGCCTTGGTGTAGTTACAGTCTTTTCCTGGCTTCTTTTAGCCACTGTTTCCCACCTCAAAGGCTGTATTTCAAATAAGTAACTTCAGTCTGACACAGCTGAGCCTTTTTAGCTGAGGCTCTGTCTTTTGTTGTCCAGATTTCCTCTCTAGATCTTGTCTTTTTTTTTTTTTTTTCTTATCACTGTGGCCAAAATTCTAGTCAAATTTCTCTCTTGTCTATGATCTCTCTTGTCTTCTCTTTCTTCTGTCTCTCTCCCTCTCCCTCTCCCTCTCCCTCTCCCTCTCCCTCTCCCTCTCCCTCTCCCTCTCCCTCTCCCTCTCCCTCTCCCTCTCCCTCTCCCTCTCCCTCTCCCTCTCCCTCTCCCTCTCCCTCTCCCTCTCCCTCTCCCTCTCCCTCTCCCTCTCCCTCTCCCTCTCTCTCTCCCTCTCTCTCTCCCTCTCTCTCTCTCTTCTCTCCTAATACACCTTCTCTGCCTCTTACTTACTGGTTCTATTCTAAATATTTCTCATTCAGGGTTTGTTTCTCATCTCAGACCTCTCTAATCTTTTTCATCTCTATTTTCACTGTCATCTATCTCTCCTGAGTCTGCTGAAGCTTTGCTCTTCCTTACAGTCTAAGCTCACCCATTTCTAGACCTCTATACACATTTGTCAGAGCCTGGTGATTAGACTCGTAGGTGCTCCTTACCTGGGACAGAAGTTTTAATTGGGCGGATGTCTCCCTCGTTGGTTAGCAGCTTAGGGCGGGGCCTCCCTAGAAGAGAAAACATGTGGGGCAGGGAAAGGAGCGCAGCTCTCACAGCTGGCTGCACTGGGCCACTTATATCTCAAAGTGAAAGCACTTTTTCTGTTAACAAGAGACGGGATGCAGGGAATGGGGAAGAGAAGCAGCCAGGGAACCTGAGACGCTCTTGTCCGGCCACTCCCACAGTGTCTTCCTTTTCTTCTCATCTGTCCATCCCGTGGAGGTGGGGCATGGGGTCAGGCTCCTGGGAGTGGAAGGAACCATAAGGGAGGTCTGCTCATGGTGTGGGCTCCTGGGAGTGGAAGGAACCAGCAGGCCCCCCCGGGGGGGGCAGACATTTGGGGGAGGATGGCGGCAGAGTCGGCCCCTCCCCAGCTGTGGCAGGCATCGAGGCTGCTCTAGGGAGACAGGCAGGGCTGGTGTGGGACCCCGCGGGCCTCAGCCCTCTTCTTTTTCTTGCCTGTCCTGCAGGTGGTGAAATGCATGGTGGTGGTGGGGCGGGAGTCCTGGGGAAACCTCCACGTCGGTGTTCCCCCCTGGGCCGCGGTTTCCAGCATGGCACCTTGCCTCAGCAGCGCCCACACTCGCCATCAGCGTCTCACGACTCGCTCGCCGGGGCACAGCCGGCCTCTGCCACCACTGTGCCTGTAGAACCCAGAAGTGAACAGCAGGTGACTGGAAGGTTTGTGTGCTGTTTTGCACCAGGCTCTAGTCGTGCGCTGCTCCGCCAAGGCCCTAGCTGTGCGCCACTGCCACCGAAGCCAGAAGTCTCCAGTCCGGCCTTGTGGCTGCATCCTGGAGCTCCTCCGAGTAGTCAGGGGTGTGCGCAGGGAAGCAGGCCCGTCCGCAGGAAAACAGTGCTGAGTTGTTTTTCTTAACTATCACTGACAAATTCTGTCCCAATGTCAGTCCAAGTCCACAGTCAGAGACAAAGGGTCAACACAGTTTGTCCCATGACGAAAACCACAAACAGAAACAAGACAGTAACAGAGAAAAACAAAACAAAACAAAACAGTATATCTAAGCACACTTGTTCCTCGCTCTGACAGATGACAGTCAGTCCTTCTTGACTGACCCTCACCCTGGGTATTTCCTCCAAGGTCAATTTTGGAACGTCTTCCAGGGTCGCAGCTTGCAGGGCCTTCTGGACATCTCCTTCCTGCAGCTACTGGGTCCTTATGGTCCACAGTGGCAGCTGCCAGAATACAGAATATCAGAACTGGGAACCCATGCAGGACTCGAACCCACAATCCCAGAACTGTAAAACCAAGACACGAGGTGGGACTCGAACCCACAATCTCAGAACTGAAAAACCAAGACACAAATTCAGCAGTGCTACACTTAGACAACAGACAACATGTAAGACTCACACAAACAATCTAAGAATGAAAAACCATGACACAAATTCAGCGGTGCCACACTTAGACAACAGACAACATGTAAGACTCACACAAACAAACGTACCTCCAAGGGGTCTTTCGGGGTTCCTGGGTGTCATGCAGATCTCAGTGGAACCTCCAAATGAAAGAACCTAGTGGGGAAACCCCCACTCAATTCTCGATTCGGCATGCACCCAAAGAATAATGAAAAGACCATCTTGATGTAAATACACGAGGTAATTTAATGGCGGAGCTCTGGGTCGAAACATATCTCATGCAGGAGACAGTGGATTCGACCACAAGGCTTGAAGCTAGGGGTTTTTAAAGAAAAGGATCTGGGGCTGGGGGAGGAATTGGCGCAATTTCACATCATTGGTTCATTTAAACATCAGCAGGGAGGAATTGGTGCGGTTTCACATGATTGGTTCATTTAAATATCAGCAGACTGTACATGCAGATCGAGGTAACAGCAGAGCATCTGGTTAACATTTAACTTAGGTCAGAAGGGTGGGAGATAGGGAGGTGCTGGGCCAGTCCAGACATTCTTGTATGTCTTCCCTATCTTTATGGCTAGTTGGTTCCTGGGATGACTTTACAGCCTTTGTTCTTTGCTTTAAGCCCAAAAAGCCCTCCTAACTAGCAAGCCGCATGAGTCATGGACCTTGAATAAACTTTCTGGCTAGGGCTTTGAAATCTTGAATTTAGTTTTCTTTCTTTCAGAGGGACATCTGGGTTGTTTCCAGCTTCCTGGTTCTATAAATAATCCTGCTATGAACATAGTGGAACATGTGTCCTTGTTATATGTTGGAGCATCTTTTGGGTATATGCCTAGGAGTGGTATAGCTGGGTCTTAAGGTAGAACAATTTTCAATTTTCTGAGGAACTGCCAGACTGATTTCCAATGTGGTTTTACCAGCTTGCAGTTCACCACCAATGGAGGAATGTTTCTCTTTCTCCACATCCTTGCCAAAATCTTCTGTCACCTGCCATTCTGATTGGTATGAAGTAGAATTTCAGGGTCATTTTGATTTGCATTTCCCTGATGACTAAGGATATTGAACATTTAAGTGCTTCTCAGCCTTTGAGATCCCTTGGTTGATAATTCTCTATTTATTTTTGTATTCCACTTTTTAATAGGGTTATTTGATTCTTGAGTTCTTTTTATATATTGGATATTAGCCCTCTATCAGATGTAGGGTTGGTAAAGGTTTTTTTTTTTTTTTTTTCCCCAATCTGTGGGTTGCTGTTTTGTCCTATTGACAGTGTCCTTTGCTTTACAGAAACTTTCAATTTTATGAGGTCCTATTTGTCCATTGTTGCTGTTGAAGCACAAGCCGTTGGTGTTCTGTTCAGGAAGTTTTCCCCTGTGTCCAAGTATCCAAGGCTTTCCCCTCTTTCTCTTCTATTAGATCCAGCACATCTGGATTAATGTCGAGGTCCTTGATCCACTTGGACTTGAGTTTTGTACAAGGAGATAAGAATGGATCAATTTGCATTCTTCTACATGTTAATCGCCAGTTGAAGTGGCACCATTTGTTTAAAATGCTGTCTTTTTTCCACTGGATGGTTTTAGCTTCTTTGTCAAAGATCAAGTGACCATAGTTGTATAGGTTCATTTCTGGGTCTTCAATTGTATTCCATTAATCTACTTGCCTGTCTATGTACCAATAATATGTAGGTTTTTTTTTTATCACTATTGTTCTATAGTATAGCTTGAGGTCAGGGATGGTGGTTCTCCAAAAAATTCTTTTATTGCTAAGAATAGTTTTCCCTATCCTAGGTTTTTTTGTTATTCCAAATGAATTTGCAAATTGGTCTTTCTATCTATGAAGAATTGAGTTGGAATTTTGATGGTGATTGCATTGTATCTGCTTTTGGTAATATGGCCATTTTTACTATATTAATCCTGCTAATCCGTGAGCAAGGGAGATCTTTCCATCTTCTGAGGACTTCTTTGATTTCTTTTTTCAGGGATTTGAAGTTCTTGACATACAGATCTTTTACTTGCTTGGTTAGAGTCAGACCAAGACATTTTATATTATTTGTAAATATTGTGAAGAGTGTTGTTTCCCTAATTTTTTTCTTAGCCCTTTTATCCTTTGAGTAGAGAAAGGCTACTGATTTGTTAGAGTTAATTTTATATCCAGCCACTTGGCTGAAGTTGTTTATCAGCTGTAGGAGCTCCCTGGTAGAATTTTTGGAGTCGCTTATGTATACTATCATATCATTTGCAAAAAGTGATATCTTGACTTACTCCCTCCCAATTTGTACCAATTTGATCTCTTTTTGTTATTTAATTGCTCTGGCTAGAACCTCAAGTACTATATCGAATAGGTAGGGAGAGAGTGGGCAGCCTTGTGTTGTCCCTGATTTTAATGGGATTCTTTGAGTCTCTTTCCATTTAGTGTGATGGTGTCTATTGTTTTGCTGTATATTGCTTTTATTATAGTTAGGTACACACCATGAATTCCTGATATCGCCAATACTTTTAACATGAATGTGTGTTGTATTTTGTCGAAGGCTTATTTGGCATCTAATGAGATGATCATGTGTTTTTTTTTCTTTGAGTTTGTATATATAGTGGATTACATAGATGTATTTCCATATATTGAATCGTCCCTACATTCCTGGGATGAAGCCTACTTGATAATGGTGGATGATCACTTTGATGTGTTCTTAAATTTGGTTTGTGATAATTTCATTGAGTATTTTTGCATCTATATTCATAAGGGAATTTGGTCTATAGTGTTCTTTCTTTGTTGGGTGTTTTTGTGGTTTAGGTATCAGTGTAACTGTGGCTTCATAGAACAAATTGGGTAGTGTTCCTTCTGTTTGTATTTCGTGGAATAGTTTGAGGAGTATGTGTATTAAATCTCCTTTGAAGGTCTGATAGAGTTCTGCACTAAAACCATCTGTCCCTGGGCCTTTTTTTTTTTTTTTTGGTGTGTGTGTTTTTGGCTGAAAGACCTCTAGTGACTGCTTCTATTTCCTTGGGGGTTATGGGCTGTTTAGATGGTTTATCTGATCCTGATTTAACTTTTGTACCTGGTATCTGTTTAGAAATCATCCATTTCATTCAGATTTTCCAGTTTTGTTGAGTATAGCCCTTTGTAGTAGGATCTGATGATGTTTTGGTTTTCCTCCTGTTTTGTTTTTATGTCTCCCTTTTCATTCCTAATTTTGTTAATTTGGATATTGTCTTGGCCCCCTCTGGTTAGTCTGGCTAAGGCTTTATCTATCTTGTTGATTTTCTCTAAGAACCAGATCCTAGTTTTGTTGATTCTTTGTATAGTTCTTTTTGTTTCTGTTTGGTTGATTTCCACCCCAAGTTTTATTTCTTGCCAAATACTCCTCTTGGGTCTATTTGCTTCTTTTTATTCTACAGTTTTCAGATGTGCTGTTAAGCTGCTAGAGTATGATTTCTCCATTTTTTTTTTTTAAAATGGGAGCACTCAGAACTATGAGTTTTCCTCTTAGCACTGCTTTCATTGTTTTTTTCCCTGACCAAGTTATCATTGAATAAATAGTTGTTCAGCTTCCATATGTATGTGGGCTTTCTGTTGTTTTTGTTGCTATTGAAGACCAGCCCTATTCCATGGTGGTCCAATAGAATACATGGGGTAAGTCAATGTTCTTGTATCTATTGAGGTTTGTTTTGTGTCCATGTGTATGGTCGATTTTTGAGAAGGTATCAAGATATGCTGAGAAGGAGGTACATTCCTTTGTTTTAGGGTGAAATGTTCTGTAAATATATATTAAATCCATTTGGTTCATAATTTCTTTTAGTTTCACTGTGTCTCTGTTTACTTTCTGTTTCCATGATCTATCCATTGGTGAGAGGGGGGTGTTGAAATATCCCCACTATTATTGTGTGGGGTTCAATGTGTGCTTCGAGCTTTAGTAATCTTTATTTATTTATTTATTTTACAAATGTGGGTGCTCTTGCATTTGCGGCACAGATATTTAGAATTAAGAGTTCATCTTGGTGGATTTTTCGTTTGATGAGTATCTCCATCAGGGTAGCCAAAGGAGTAGTGTCCTTCCCCATCTTTTTTGACAAATTTTGGGTGAAAGTGTTTTTTTCTTAGATATTAGAATGGCTACTCAAGGTTGTTTCTTGGGACCATTTGCTTGGACAATTTTTTCCCATCCCTTTTCTTTGAGTTAATATCTGTCTTTGTGTGTGAGGTGTGTTTTTTGTATGCAGCAAAATGCTGGATCCTGTTTATGTATCCAATCTGCTAGTCTATGTCTTTTTAATGGTTAATTGAGTCCATTGATTGTAGTCTCCCCACCCCCAGCCTGAAACCTGTTTGCTCAGGGGTGGAGCTTGCCACTCAATTGTTCTGCCACGCCCACAGCTGGAGCTTGCCACTTTGCTGTTCCGAAGCCATCACGTGTTTACCTGCAACCTTACTCCTAGATTATTTGGGGGGAATCGGGCCCTTCCCCCTTCCTTCATAACGGAGTGCTGGAATAGTAAAAATTGAACCTTGAGCAGAGAGCCTTGTCTTGGTTCCTTCCTTATCTCACGCAGCCTAGCCCTTCTTCTCTTCCAGGTTTCCAAAATGCCTTTTCAGGCTAGAACCCAGGTCTGTGATCTGCTGGCCGGACACAACATTTGGCGAACCAACGCGGGACTGAGAAACAGCAAAGAACTTTTGGAAGAAGCACTGCTGGTTTGGAGCTCCATAGAAGAAGAAAATAATTAAAGGAAATTCATACCAGAGAAGGTCGGTATGGGCTAAGTTGAAACAGTGTTAAACCTGAGCACTAATTCACTTAGGTTCAGCAGTGAAGCTTAATAGGAGCTGGTAACTGTAACAGGTGGTTAGCTGTAGCTCTCAGAAGCTACATTTTTAGGCATGAGGAAAGAAAGGGTTTATTAAAAGGAAATTTATAATCAGGCGGATTGCTGCAGTTAAAAAAAACCAAAAAACTGCATCACAAGGGAGGAAAATGTCCCAAAAAGCAGAGAGAAATTTCAGGAGTGCCATGCTTTGTTCTCTCTGGGCCTTATAGCAGAAGTACTCTGTCCCCTTTTGTGTCTTGTCTAATGTCTGGTGCACCAATCTGTTCACGTGTTCAATTCATGTATGTTCGTGTCCAGTCTGTATGAATGAATGTTCTATGTTTTATGTTGGATAATAAAGATGGTGTAAAATACTTGATCTGCAAAGCCGAGAGCTGCCACGTGCTTCAACCAGGAATCAGACACATGGCAGGAGGGTCCCTGCTGGAAAAACTGTTCGTTTTAGGAAAAAAGGGCAAGCCTACAGACTCTTAGTATCAGGGTAAAAAAGTTGATAAATGGTTCGTGATTAATGTGTTTGACAAATGATAAAGGGCCTTTTATTCTATGATTGTAGCTAGAAAAATTAATATTTTCTGATTGGTCTAAATGTAACTGCTTCATGTGGTTCCTTTTTATTGGTAATGTGCTCTGTGTGTTTTCATATTCAGCTCATAAATTGTTGGTTAAGATTAATAATTGTTACATTGCTACAGATGGTTAGTCTTAAATTTGATAACTCAAGTTTAAAGTCCTTCTGACATGTGGCATAAGGCAGGCCAAGAGGCTGGGTCTCTAAAGATATTTCTAGTTTAGATAATAATTAATGTGGTTCCTATCCTAAAAAGTAAAATTTAAGATAAGATTTAAAGCAATGCCTCTTTATTAAAACATTAAAGCTTGCATGTATTCATAGGTATTAATTGGCAGCCAAACTTTGTAATATGATAGTAATGCTTCTAATATTGATTTTAAAGATGATAAATTGTTTTAAACTTGGGTTTTGCTTTCCCAAGGTTGTAGATATTATCCTAACATTGCAAAAGAAACTTGAAAATTAGGGTTAAAACTGCCAGTGTTCCATTGACTGCACCTTGCAGTTTGATTGCAAATTTAAGATTTTCTACTCACCCATATATTGTTAATTAAGATTATTACAAGAGTAATCTTATGAGAGCACTAATACAGCTCACTTCATATAAAACTGTGACAGAGTTATCTAGCTATGTTTGTCTTTGTGCATAGATTAGACCCTCAAACAATTAGTTTGTCTATAGTTGCTGCCCGGCAGGAAATTGCAGTATGGGCAATTTTTTCACAACACTAAGATTGTGAAGAACGTTTTAACTGTAAGTCATCTTAAAAAAGAGTATCAAAAATTAGAGGTATAGACAGTTAAATTGTTCCTCTAGAATCGGTCCTTATTGCAGGAGGGCCAAGATGCTCAGATTAAAAAATATTTTATGATTGAGTTAATGCAGGGCTCAGGGGAGCCCCAGAGCGGCTTGTGGCATTCTTGTGTTTTCTAAACAGTGCCTGAAAAAGTTTTTCCCTGTGTTCAAGAAAATTTCTTTTTAACAGTGTTGCAGATCTATTCAAATGTTTAGAATAATGCTTAAATTCAGAGTTTTGCTTTTAGTGAACTGGTGATTACTAGATAATTTTGCCTCTCTGTATGGCTAACAGGGCTTCATAATATGTAAAAAATTTTTATTGTCTGCTTCAATACAAGAAGCAAAAAGTTTAAATCTTTCAGTATATATTGTTTCCTAACTGGAAAGTATTTTATTAACAAATGCTTCTCAAGGGAAGTTTATCTTAAATCCTTGCTCTCACCCAAAAGATTCAGAAACAATATCCTTTTATTATTTAGGGTTTTCGTTTACTACAAAGGTTTTACAAAAAATAAAGAAAGCTTTTATAATTGTTATTAATTATATTCATTGGTAATTAAATATTAGCTGTGTCCAAGACAATTCTTTGGCCAGAAAAAACATTATTGTAAAGTCATTTTTCTCATCCTCCCAGCTGATGGTTGGCCCATGTGGGCCCAACTAGCTGCTGGCTGCTATGGGGCGGGGCCTTGAGACAGAGTTTCCCAGAGCTATAGTACTGCAAGAGGCCGCCATAGGCAGGCAGTCCTACAATAAACTCAGGTGCTCACATTTGCCCCAAGACTCCACGTGTCCCGACCAGAGTAGCCATATTTTCAGGGTAGTCATATTTTTCCCACTAAGGCCCGGGGTGCTCCACCACCCTTGTTTAAGTTTTCTAGCCTGAAATAAAGGCCAAGGTGGTGGCAGTGATAACAAAAGCAGCTGTGGTAGCAGGGACAGAATTCACACATGCCTACATCCCAATTATTGTGTTTAATAACAACCCCAATATGAGACATAAGTAAATGTAAATTAGATCACATGCTTAGTCTCTTAAGTTCCCCCTGTTTCAGCACAAATAATCTAGTTGTGTGTTGTAGATGGTGTTTTAAAATGCTAAACAATCAAACCTGAATTTGTATACTAATAGTCAATGCTGTATCTCTGAGCTCACAATTGCTTAAGATTATTCGTCCCTCAGATACTATTAATTCTCAAATTTGCAATTGCTTATGCAGAAAACCGGGCCTGATCAGAGGCACAAGTCCCTTCCGGTCCACGCCAGCACAGGGGTACCTTGGGCGTGGAGTCTGAAGACACCTGTGAGGTATACACAGGACCTTCCATGGGATCTTAAGAGCTCTGTGAGTGGATCACAACTTCTGCCAGGAGGCAGGCTCAAACACCAGATATCTGGACACCTTCCCTGCAAGAGAGTACTCTGAACACTGAAACTCAGGAGAGAGCTAGTCTCACAGATCTGCTGATAGAGGCTAACATAATCACCTGAGGAACAAGATCTAACCAGAGACAACGACAACAACTAACTCCAGAGAGTACCAGATGGCAAAAGGCAAATGTAAGAATCTTACTAACAGAAACCAAGAACACTCACCATCATCAGAATGCAGCACTCCCACCCCACCCAGTCCTGGGCACCCCAACACACGCAAAAAACTAGACCCAGATTTAAAAGCATATCTCATGATGATGGTAGAGGACATCAAGAAGGACTTTAATAACTCACTTAAAGAAATACAGGAGAACACTGCTAAACAGGTAGAAGATCTTAAAGAGGAAGCACAAAAATCCCTTAAAGTATTGCAAGAAAACACAACCAAACAGGTGATGGAATTGAATAAAACCATCCAAGACCTAAAAAGGGAAGTAGACACTATAAAGCAAACCCAAAGTGAGGAAACACTGGAGATAGAAAATCTAGGAAAGAAATCTGGAACTATAGATGCAGTATCAGCAACAAAAAGAAAGAGATGGAAGAGAGAATTTCAGGTGCAGAAGATTCCATAGAGAACATCGGCACAACAATCAAAGAAAATACAAAATGCAAAAAGATCCTAACTTAAAACATCCAGGAAATCCAGGACACAAGGAGAAGACCAAACCTACGGATAATAGGAGCAGATGAGAATGAAGATTTTCAACTCAAAGGGCCAGCAAATATCTTCAACAAAATTATAGAAGAAAACTTCCCAAACCTAAAGAAAGAGATGCCCATGAACATACAAGAAGCCTACACAACTCCAAATAGACTGGTCCAGAGAAGAAATTCCTCCTGACACATAATAATCGGAACAACAAATGCACTAAATAGAGATAGAATATTAAAACCATCCAGTGGAAAAAAGACAGCATTTTCAACAAATGGTGCTAGCACAAATGGTGGTTATCATGTAGAAGAATGGGAATTGATTCATTCCTATCTCCTTGTACTAAGGTCAAATCTAAGTGGATCAAGGTGCTCCACATAAAACCAGAGACAGTGAAACTTATAGAGGAGAAAGGCACAGGGGAAAAATTCCTGAATAGAACAGCAATGGCTTGTGCTGTAAGATCGAGAATTGACAAATGGGACCTCCTGAAACTGCAAAGCTTCTGTAAGGCAAAAGACACCATCAATAAGACAAAAAGGCCACCAATAGATTTGGAAAGGATCTTTACCTATCCTAAACCAGATAGAGGACTAATATCCAATATATATAAAGAACTCAAGAAGGTGGACTCCAGAAAATCAAATAACCCCATTAAAAAATGGAGCTCAGAGCTAAACAAAGAATTCTCACCTGAGGAATACTGAATGGCTGAGAAACACCTGAAAAAATGTTCAGCATCCTTAATCATCAGGGAAATGCAAATCAAAACAACCCTGAGATTCCATCTCACACCAGTCAGAATGGCTAAGATAAAAAATTCAGGTGACAGCACATGCTGGCTAGGATGTGGACAAAGAGGAACACTCCTCCACTGTTGGTGAGATTGCAAGCTTGTACAACCACTCTGGACATCAGTCTGGCGGTTTCTCAGAAAATTGGACATGGTACTACCGGAGGATCCCGCAATACCTCTCCTGGGCATATATCCCGAAGATGTCCCAACCGGTAAGAAGGACACATGCTCCACTATGTTCATAGCAGTTTTATTTATAATAGCCAGAAGCTGGAAAGAACCCAGATGTCCCTCAACAGAGGAATGGATACAAAAAAATGTGGTACATTTACACAATGGAGTTCTACTCAGCTATTAAAAACAATGAATTTATGAAATTCCTAGGCAAATGGTTGGACCTGGAGGGCATTCTCCTGAGTGTGGTAACCCAATCACAAAAGAACTCAAATGATATGTACTCACTAATAAGTGGATATTAGCCCAGAAACTTATAATACCCAAGATATAAGTTACAATTTGCAAAACACATCAAACTCAAGAAGAACAAAGACCAAAGTGTGGACACTTTGACCCTTCTTAGAATTGGGAACAAAATTCCCATGGAAGTAGTTACAGAAACAATGTTTGGAGCTGAGACAAAAGGATGGACCATCTAGAGACTGCCGTATCCAGGGATCCATCCTATAATCAGCCTCTAAATGCTGACACCATTGCATACACTAGCAAGATTTTGCTGATAGGACCCTGATATAGCGGTCTCTAGTCAGACTACACCAGGGCCTAGCAAACACAGAAGTGGATGCTCACAGTCATCTATTGGACGGATCACTGGGCCCCCAATGGAGGAGCTAGAGAAAATACCAAAGGAGCTAAAGGGATCTGCAACCCTATAGGTGGGACACCATTATGAACTAACCAGTTCCCCAGAGCTCTTGACTCTAGCTGCATATGTATCAAAAGATGGCCTAGTCGGCCATCACTGGAAAGAGAGGCCCATTGGACTTGCAAACTTTATATGACCCAGTACAGGGGAACGCCAGGGCCAAAAAGTGGGAGTGGGTGGGTGGGTGGGGGGGTTGAGGGGAGGGTATGGGGGACTTTTGGGATAGCATTGGAAATGTAAATGGGGAAAATACCTAATTTTTAAAAAAGACGGTTTTTAGACATTTATTAAATTGTCCTAATTGCCTGGACATTTTTAAAATAATGCCAGGATAAATTTACATCTCAGAAGGTCCAAAGGCCATCCATATAAAATAGGTTAGATATATAACCTCATTCTTTATATATTCAGAGCAGTTATGGTTTAAGACAATATTTATTATTCTTAAAAATTGTGCATGTATAATTCTTTCTTTTTAGTGTCCTCAGTTACTACTTGTTTCCACATAATAATGTTAATTCTAGAGGACTTTTAGTTAATAATTGCTATAAATAAATGCTCTAAATTCTAGTTAATAAGTAAATAAATCATGCACATGTGACTCTTAATAACTTTTCAAGCTTTCTAGTTACAACCGCTCCTTAAGAAAAATGATTGAAAGTGCATTAGTCACTGCTCCTTTACATCCAAGTATTTAAAATGTTTTGTCAACAAGTTATTAATTCAAAATGTTAGATATTGTGAAACTTTAAAACTTTAACTTCTTAAAAGACAAAAAGGAGAGAAATTGTATCCCCGTACATACTATTTAGTGCATTTGCATGCACACTATTTAAATCATACCTATATTCTCAAAATTTGAGATTTAAATGTCAAGAATTTAATAAATGCTTTATAGTATCTTAAAAGGATCTACTTATTGGCTTATAGATTGATCCTAAATCAGCTACCTTATTAGGAAAGGGAAAACAAGTTCTCTCCACAGAACGCTGCAAAAGCATATTGGTTAATTCGTGTGATGAGCTGGCAGGTAAGTTGACTCAGTGTCCTGATTGAAATGACTAAGAAACTAAATTAGATTCATGTTTTAGATCCATCCTTGCTTGCCATTTTTCCAGTTTAGATTAGCTTCTAGCCTTTTAACTTTATGGCAATAGTACATCAAGACTGTATATTCTGACTTCATGAGATTAGTCATTTAATAGAGTCAGAATGATTTTTCTCTTTTCTTCAGTGTGACCAGTCATTCTAACTCAATCTTAGACTGGCCTAATATTCAGTCCAATATTAGAGATTCCTATATTCTTAATTACCTAACAAAGTTAATTCAGAGCACATCCCCTACTTTCAGAGAGTCTCTGGCCTTCTGAGCTTAAATGTTGCTAATTTGCAACTGAATAAAGTACCTGGACTTCCCCAAAAGAAGATTTGCATTGCTACTTTCTCATTGGCTAGATCTTGTTTTTTTCAAGCAGGTCAATCAACATCCTCCAGCTGAACCGCAGCTGGCGTGCATCCCTGCCCCCTAGAGCATACAGGAGGCAGCTACTATTTTCATTTCAGCACGTTTTGTGACTTTGGGTCTGATTTGAGATCTAGGCTTAGCTAGAAAGGCAGATATTTCTAATACTAGAAGAGATTGGTTTTTATTCTGATAGACAGGCTTAATCCCTTAGCTGGCCTCTGGTTTTTCACCCTTGCTGTTTCTGCAAGGTCCCCTTAGTTCCTCAGGCTGTGAGAATAACAGAGATGAGGAGGATGACTTCCAGCTCCTATTTTAGCCACAAACCGTGGTGTTACTAAGGACATAATTCTTGTCTAGGCCTTGCTAAATCTGAGGTTGACAATTCTCCTTTAGGAGCTGCACAATACTCAGAATTGTGCATACTGTTTCTTCATCATAAGAATACGGTATGGGTATCGCTTAGTGCAGAGATTTACTGCAGCGGAAGGTCCAGTTTGACCATTTCTGAGTTCCCTGTGTGAATCACCCGGTTTGGATGGAGGTTGGTATCTATTTCCAGTTACAATCAAAAATATCCAAGGCTCTGCCTCCCCTCCCCAAAAGATACCAAGAGCCACAGGTGTGGGTCGTGACAGCACCCATGGGAGGAATCGGGTTAATTTCCACACAAGCCAAGGTTAAAAGCCCACTCATCTACAGATGAGAGAATCATTTGGTCACCTCAGTTAAGCATGGCCTTATTAAACTTAATTAATAGGGGAGAGAGAGGTTGGAGACCGTACTGTTGGAAGGGCAAGCCCTTCACAGCCTCCCACCCTAAAAAAGCCAATTGGCCTTGTACTACGGAGCCGGTCATACCCCTTCTCCCTGTTCCCCACCTGTCATCCAAAAATACGGAGGAATATCCACTCAGTGTTAATCATAATAAAGTGCATTTCAAATCCGTACAGTCAACCTTCGCCAGGGTTCCAACGTCCTACTTAAAATTCAACTAGGAAGTTACCTATTCAGCACTAATTAGCATTATAAAGTCAGAGCCTACAGCTCAGGGCTATTCTGTTAGTTGTTTACTAGGTCAGAAAGGACAGTCTTATCCAGATACGGTTTACCATAAGAAAAGTTAGGAAATCCCACGGAGACAGGTTTTTTTCTTTAGCCCTAAGAATTCAGGCAGAACTATTGAGCAGAGATAAATTTTTTTTTGCCTTAGGCTAGCCTTTTCTGTTTTTTATTAACAACAGGGAGGAGATGTAGTCTCCCCTCCCCCAGCCTGAAACCTGCTTGCTCAGGGGTGGAGCTTGCCGATTTGCTGTTCTGAAGCCATCACATGTTCATCTGCAACCTTACTCCTAGATTATTTGGCAGGAATCTGGCCCCTCCCCCTTCCTTCATAACGGAGTGCTGGAATAGTAAAAATTGAACCTTGAGCAGAGAGCCTTGTCTTGGTTCCTTCCTTATCTTGAGCAGCCTAGCCCTTCTTCTCTTCCAGGTTTCCAAAATGCCTTTCCAGGCTAGAACCCAGGTCTGTGATCTGCTGGTTGGACACAACAATTGATGTTGAGAGATATTATGGACCAATGATTGTCGGTTTCTGTTATTTTTGTTGTTAGAGGTGGAATTATGTTTGTGTGTTTCTCTTCTTTTGGGTTTGTTGTGAAAAGATTAATTTCTTGCTTTTTCTTGGGTGTACTTTTACTCTTTCTGTTGGACTTTTCCTTTTATTATTCTCTGTAGGGCTAGATTAGTTGAAAGATATTGCTTAAATTTGGTTTTGTCTTGGAATACCTTGGTTTCTCTATCTATGGTAATTGGGGGTTTTGCTGGGTATAGTAGCCTGAGAGGGCATTTTTGTTCTCTTAGGGTCTATATGGCATCTGCCCAGGAGCTTCTGACTTTTAGAGTCTCTGTTGAGAAGTCTGGTGTAATTCTGATAGGTGTGCCTTTATATGTTACTTTTTCTCTTACTGCTTTCAATATTCTTTATTCTGTTCATTTGGTATTTTAATTATTAGGTGATGAGAGGAATTTCTTTTCTGTTCCCATCTGCTTGGTGTTCTGTATGCTTCTTGTATGTTTATGAGCATTTCCTTCTTTAGGTTAGGAAAGTTTTCTTCTATAATTTTGTTGAAGATGTTTGCTGCACTTTGAATTGGGAATCTTCACTCTCTTCTATACCCATTATTCTCAGGTTCAGTCTTTTCATTGCGTCCTGGATTTCTTAGAAATTTTAAGATAGGAGCTTTTTGCTTTTGTATTTTCCTTGACTGTTGTGTCTATATCTTCTATTGTATTTTCTGCCACTGAGATTCTTTCTTCTATCTCTTGTATTCTGTTGGTGATGTTTGCATCTGTGACTCCTGTTCTCTTTCCTAGGTTTTCCATTTGCAGGGCTGTCTTCCTTTGAGTTTTCTTTAATGATTCTATTTCCATTTTTAGATCCTGGATGGTTTTGTTCAATTCTTGACCTGTTTAGTTGCATTCTCCTGTCTTTCTTTACAGGATTTATGTGTTTCCTTCTTAAGGGCTTCTACTTTTTTTTACTTGTATTCCCCTGTAGCTCTTTAAAGGAGTTACTTATGCCCTTCTTAATGTCCTTCATGAAATGAGAGTTTAGATCTGAATCTTGCTTTGTAGGTTTGTTGGGGTATCCAGGACTTGATGTGCTGGGAGAACTGGGTTTCTTGTTTCTGATGCTTATGTTCTTTTTGCTTGAAAAATATATTTTCAGCCCTTAACAGTGAAATATTGTCTATCTTTGTTGCTGAAGAGTATTTCTTGCATGCAGCCAAAGGATGGATCCTGTTTTTGCACCCATTCTGTTAATCTGTGTCTTCTTATTTAGGAATTGAGTCCATTGATATCGAGAAATATTAATGACCAACAATTTACAAGGCCTGGGTTTTTGTTTGTTTGTTTGTTTGTTTGGTGCTGTTGTTGATGATGTTGGTGTTGGTGTGTGTGTGTTTGTGTGTGTGTGTGTGTTTCCCCTTCTTTTGGTTTTGGTGCTATGAGATTATTTATTTCATGAGCTTTATGGTTATAGTTAATCTCCTTGACTTGGATATTTTCTTCTAGAACCCTCTGTAGTGCTCGGTTTGTGGATAGTTATTGTTTAAATTTGACTTTATCATGAAATATTTTGTGGTTGATTAGGGGGTCTCTACTCAATTAGATGGCTAGATTTTGTTGGCCCTTGTGTCCTGAGTTGGCAGCTGGACTTCTGGCAACTGGGGTGGTCTTTAGTAGAGTAAGGAGTCTTTGTCCTGGTTGGGGAATTGGATTGGAAGATTAGGAGGAGAGGAGTGGTGATAGGGTGGGTGAGCACTGATAGAGTGAGAGAATGGGGCAGTTAGTCCATGGGTTGCCTACTAGGAACTCACTCTGTAGTCCAGGCTGACCTCAAACTCAGAAATATGCCTGCCTTTGTCACACAAGTGCTGGGATTAAAGACATGTACCACCACTGCTCAGCCACACTGAAGTCTTAATAAGACAAAATAAAAGACTGGGTTACAAAAATAGCTACATAAAAATTCTGTACATGGCACAAATGAACAATAAAACATTGTTAGAGCAGTGTAAGTCTTCTCTTGCTCACTCATTCTGTCATTACTGTACAACATCCTTCTGGTATTAACAGTTCTTCAAGTCACTGCTACATGCTACCTTCACGTTTAGTCCCTGAGGCTGTTGTAGTAATGTAAGTCAACTAAGGTTCACTAGGATTAATAATGATGAAATGCTTTGATTGAAGTAGAACAGGAACAGAATATAAATATACATAAATCTCCTGAAATACTCTTGTGATACATTGTAACCCAGCAGTAAACACTGAGGGAGAAGGACCAGAAGTAGAGTTGGGAGGATAAAATCCTATTATATGATGCTCAGGTGTAAAGCTTTGCTGTAGCATTTACTGTGTGGCAGAATGCCTTTTAGACTCTGATGGTGCTGTGGTAAACAACAAAAATGAGAACAACAAGACCAACAAAATCATAAAAAAAGACCAGGTCAATTAGGCCTTATGTTCTAGACAAATGTGCACAATAAATACTCATAGGTAGCAATGAAAGTGATAACCACTAGATGGCACACTTTGCTGTCTGAATTTTATGAATCTAATTAGTGCTTTGAATCAAGTAATGCTGTTGAGTTCTTTTCACTAAAGAAAGATGTGTTTAGATGGATTTGGTAGGTTTTCATTCTTATGTATTGCCTTATATTTTTCTTTTCTTTTTCTCTACTGCTTGTCTGTTCAGGGAATGTGGCTAACACATGCTAAGGAGATGTGCTGGCATGATGCATGGGGGAGTAAATACCTCTTTCTAAGGAATAAGAGTCTCCTCTCTCTTCCTAGGGCATTTTCTGTGAATATGTGTTTATTATCTTTATTCACTATTAGACAGTTACCTAATCCCAATTCTTTGAAATTTATTTGTTTCTCTTTTCTGTGTAAGAATGTTTGGTCTACATGTGTGTATGTGTATCATGTACATGTGTTTGGCCATGGAGGTCTGAAGGAGGCATCAGATCCCATGGAACTGGAGTAGGAGATGGTTGTAAGCCCCCTCATGAGTGCTGGGACTCAAACGTAGGTTTCCTGGAAGGTAGCCAGTGTGCTTAACTACTGAACTGTCTACCCCTACTTCCCAATTCATGTTGCTGTCCAACAAAGAATTCTGAATAAGTAATCCCTGTAGTATAGGCAGCTGTGATTTTCTATGGGATCTTACGTAGCTCACTAGGGAGACTGTGACTGACCTAAGATGAGAAGATCTCTGTAATAAAATATGGGAAAGTGTGTTGGGATTTTTTTTAGGCTCTCCTGTCTTCTGTGTCTTTCTCTACAGGGGGTAGGGGCCTGGGGTGAATTTGCTGCCACATTTCTTCCCTTTCCATTGAGATGAAAGGTTGTTCTATGTTTCTAGACCTATTTTGATGTCCACTAGCATCTAGGCAATGTGGCCACACATCTTTGTTACTTCAGTTCCACCACACTCAGGAAGGACTAACTGTAAAGAGAGGGTCTGAATCACCTTCACAGAGACTGAGTGCTCAGTAAGAATTATATGTTAGTATTAAAGAGACTTTGGAGGTAGCTCATGATATCCTAAAACCAGGTTCTCATCACAAAGGAAATCCCCCAACCACCACCAGAAGAACAAAGGACAGGGATTAAGAGACAAAGATAGTAGATAGAGGACTAGAGCAAAGGGGAAGAAAGTGTTACCCTAGTCCTCAGTCCTTGGGGACAGGACGTACTGGGGTTAGTTCATATTGTTGTTCCACCTATAGGGTTGCAGATCCCTTCAGCTCCTTGGGTGCTTTCTCTAGCTTCTCCATTGGGGGACCTGTGTTCCATTCAATAGATGACTGTGAGCATCCACTTCTGTATTTGCCAGCCACTGACATAACCTCACACAAGACAGCTATATCAGGGTCCTTTCAGCAAAATCTTGCTGGCATATGCAATAGTGTCTGGGTTCGGTGGCTGATTATGGGATGGATCCCTGGGTGGGGTAGTCTCTGGATGGTCCATCCTTTCCTCTTAGCTCCAAACTTTGTTTCTGTAACTCCTTCCATGGGTATTTTGTTCCCTATTCTAAGGAAGAATGAAATATCCAGACGTTGGTCTTCCTTCTTGATTTTCTTGTGTTTTGCAAATTATATCTTGGGTATTCTAAGTTTCTGGCCTAATATCCATTTACCAGTGAGTGGATATCAAGTGACCTCTTTTGTGGTTGGGTTACCTCACTCAGGAGAATGCCCTGCAGGTCCAACCATTTGCCTAGGAATTTCATAAATTCATTCTTTTTAATAGCTGAGTAGAACTCCATTGTGTAAATGTACCACATTTTCTGTATCTATTCCTCTGTTGAGGGACATCTGGGTTCTTTCCAGCTTCTGGCTATTATAAATAAGGCTGCTATGAACATAGTGGAGCATGTGTCCTTATTACCAATTGGAACATCTTCTAGGTATATGCTCAGGAGAGGTATTGCTGGATCTTCCAGTAGTACTATGTCCAATTTTCTAAGGAACTGCCAGACTGACTTCCAGAGTTGTTGTACAAGCTTATAATCCCACCAGCAATGGAGTAGTGTTCCTCTTTCTCCACATCCTCACCAGCATCTGTCATCACCTGAATTTTTGATCTTAGCCATTCTGACTGGTGTGAGGTGGAATCTCAGGGTTGTTTTGATTTGCATTTCTCTGATGATTAATGATGTTGAACATCTTTCTCAGGTGCTTCTCAGCCCTTCAGTATTCCTCAGTTGAGAATTCTTTGTTTAGTTCTGTACCCCATTTTTAAATGGGGTTATTTGAATTTCTGGAGTCCAGCTTCTTGAGCTCTTTGTATATATTGGATATTAGTCCCCTATCAGATTTAGGATTGGTAAAAATCCTTTCCCAATCTGTTGGAGGCCTTTTTGTCTTATTGACAGTGTCTTTTTGTTGACTAATATTTTGTCATGAAATTTTGCATTTACGTTCATGAAGGATGCTAATCTGTGGGTTTCTCTGATTTGTATCTTTTTTTGGACTGATTTTAATATCAAGATGGTGCTGTTCTCATAGAATGAATTAGGAAATGATTCCCCTTGTTTATCATTTCTTCTTTACATGTACCGAAAGAGAACACTTTCTGGATCTGGAGAAGTGGTTTCTGGGTCTTTTTTTTTTTTTTTTTAAATACTACGAGTCTAACTTCTAGAAAGGTTGTAATTCAAGTGAACTCATTATCAAACATGAATTTGACAGCTAAAAGTATTGAATTTCAACTTGACAAGATCTGGAATCACCAAGGCGACATCTCCGAGGCAGGCCTCTGATGGAGTTACTAGATTGTTAGTGGAGGTAGGTAGGAAGACCTACACCAGCTGTGGAAAGACAGTTTCACAAGCTGAAGTTTCTGGCTGAATAGAAATGAGAAATCGACTGGACCACTAACACTCACCTCTCTCCATCTCCTCACTGAGCATGCAATGTGACCAAGCTCCTCCCACTTCTGACATCTTGATATCCCTGCCACGAGAAACCATACCTTGCTCAAGTTGCTTTTTCTGGTATCTTGATACAACAACCAGGGAAGTAAGGAGCCAGTGAGTTTAGTTCCTTGAGAAGCTTGTTGATCTATTTATCTATCTGGACTATCACTGTTACTTACACTCACTTGTCAGAATGCTCATTTAAAAAAGTTCTTCATTTATCACAGACTGTTTTTTTATCATTTTCATTGTGTATATTCATTATACATGGTACTGTGCTGTAAAATGATATCTTTATATAATCATGTCTAGTATCTTTAGTGCATCTCCTTGCTCCTACCCTCCTCTCCATGCCTCTTCCATTAGTCCCTCTGTCTCCTTAGATAGTTTCACTATGACTTTTTGTTATATATATATATATATATATATATATATATATATATATATATGTGTGTGTGTGTGTGTGTGTGTGTGTGTGTGTGTGTGTCTATATGCAGCTAGAAGCATATATTAAAGAGAACACATATATGTCCTCTTGAGACTGATTTAATAGGCTTAATATGATTATCTGTGGTTGTATCAGCTTCCAGCATACACCATGATTCTGTTCTCAATTGCTCTCTACCTTATTTTTGAGAGAGGGTCTTCAGAGAAACCAGAGTTTATCTGTTGCCTAGGCTGGCTGGCTACTAAGCTCCATGAATCCTGCTGTGTATTCTTACTCCACCTTCAGGGCTAGGATGACAGGTGTCTAACACAATATGTGTTTAGTTATGTGGATGCAAGGATATAAATTTAGGTCCTAATGATTGCAAAGCATTTTTCCCACTGAACCCTGTCCGATAAAATTTCTCCATCCTTTTAAAAGATGCTAACCACTAGCCTTGCCCCTTTGGCAGTTGGGATATACTTTATATATACTCAAAGTACTAAGAGTTGGTCAAAATATGGGAACAAGTGCCTTTATTCTGCTTAGGGAAAAATCAAAAGGATTTCAAATACAGATGCAGGGAAAGACAAGGGTGAGTTTGTGGTTACAGATAAATCACTAAAGGACTTTTGAGTCTAACAGGTTACTCATCATCATTTAAAGCCCGTCTTTCAAGTTACTGCTCTACACTGTCCTTAGGCATCTATGTAAGCCAGGGTCACCTGTTAAATTTGCAAACGTCCCGTTACAGTTTTAATTTATGTGAACTGAAACATTTCCATCTTCAGCCCATCCATTTGGGATTCAGGTTCTTTTTCATGCTAATGGTTTCTCCCATATTTTTGTGAATATTATATATTAGGACCCCAGGTCTCCATGGAGATGTCTTGATTCACAATGCAGTGAATCCTACAACTTCGCATTGTAAGAAATGTGGCTGGCTATTCTTCTTTTTTTTTTTAAAGGGAATTTTTTTTTTAAAGTTTTATTTATTTATTATATGTAAGTACACAGTAGCTGTCCTCAGACACTCCAGAAGAGGGAGCCAGATCTCGTTATGGATGGTTGTGAGCCACCATGTGGTTGCTGGGATTTGAACTCTGGACCTTCGGAAGAGCAGTCGGGTGCTCTTACCCACTGAGCCATCTCACCAGCCCCGCGGCTGGCTATTCTTTTTCTTCAGACCCATCACGCCCCTGTTCAACTTAGTTTCTAATCATGCGCCAAGATTTATGAATATGCTCAGGGTCCATTTGTCCCTTGGAGACAATTATTTGGAAAAGTGACTTTTTTCTGAGCAATCTGTTGATCCCTCTACTATGGTAGAGTGTCAGTGATACCCTCTGTACACAATCTTAAGGAGGATAAACATGATTTCAACAATCACATTGTGTGTCTTTCCTGACTTGTACTTTTCTGATGCCAGAACCAATTGTTATCAACAAGGGTGCGGCTTGCTCCCAATTCTGTATGCTGTTCAGCTCTGCTTTGGGTGGCAGGACAGCGCTGGGTATCAGGCCTTCAGCTTATGATACATCTGGAACTGGCTTTCCCCCTGAGATCCTCATTCTCTTTCCGAAGTCTTTCACACTCCTGCTGAATTTTCTCCCTTTCCTAAAAAGTGACAGGAGGAGAAAATGAACTGTTGCACCGGGTTGATTCCCTTGTTCTATGCAGGTTCTATAGTAGTTAGTTTTTATTATTTCATTTCTTAGAATTTACTCTAGCCTTAATTTTTATTGTAATTTTAATCTGTTTTTATTTATAAGTAAATTTTAGTGTTTAGGGTTCCCCTTAGCTCAGAAACAGTTCCACTGGTGGACTAACACATCTGTCTAATTCAGTTCCAAGCATCCAGTTCTGTGGCTCACAAATACCTATAACTCTAGCTCCAGGGCATTTCATTCCCTCATTGGGCCTTTAGAGATATTACATGCATACAAGCAAATTCTCTCTCTCTCTCTCTCTCTCTCTCTCTCTCTCTCTCTCTCTCTCTCTCTCAACTTTTTTTAATGAAGAGAACATAGCAGGTTCTGCAATTGTAATACCTTAATTTTGTGCTCAATGGCTCTTTGTTGCTCCTCCCTCAGCTGTGCCTGTTCTCTTTCCATCTTCTCAAGCAACAGTTTCATGTGCTCCTGGTGCTTCTGCTCTTGCTGTTCTATCAACTGGTCATTCTTCTTTTGAATTTCCTCCAGCAGTTTTGAGGCATTCTCCACAACTACAGTTTTCATATTTAGCACCGTGAAGGAAAGGAAGCAAGAAGGTGTAAATGCTGTTCTACTCTTCCTCTAAGACTTCATTTTTACTGCTGACTTCATTGTGATACCCATGTCTGATGCCAGCCAGTAAGATACAGCTTTGTTCTTTTAGCTCTACTTTAGGGTCCCAGGATTACAGATTATTTAAACCTTTCCTGGCTTTTGAGGACACATTGTCCCTTAACTTTTGCCTTACATTCAATCAGACTCTGGTCTTTCTGTTGAACTGCATCTATTATATCATCCTTTGTCTGCAAGAATTTCTTGAGAGCTTCTTCAGCCTTTGAGTAGAGGGAACATAAAGTTTACAGGAAGAATGACAGTAAGCTTTTGTACCTTCCTTCCTACTGAACTTTCCTCTAATGATACCAATCACAGAGGCAAGCACACAGTCTAGGCTGGACTCCAGTAAGGAATGTTTGTTATTGGAGGCCTCTGTTAGAAAACAAAGACTATCTTTTTAGACTGAGGCTTCTAACTTTGGAATTAATGTTAACTAACTTTAATTAACTTTGGAGTTAATAGATGCATAAGTTTGCTGAACATGTAATCCCTCAAGGAAAACAAAAAGATCAGTGAAAGTGCGGAAGGAAGCATGGGGCTGGGAAAGACGATGGACAGAGGACATGGGACAATATCATTTAAAGATAATGTGCCTGCCATTGAAAGAAAATTAAATTCAAGGTCCATGACTCATGCGGCTTGCTAGTTAGGAGGCCTTTTTGGGCCAAGGGCAAAAGAAGAAAGACTGTTGCTGTTAAGTCATTCCAGGAACTGGCTAGCCATAAGAATAGAGGCATACAAAGACACCCTGACTATCTCAGCAGGGTCGTCCAGACTATCTCAGCCAAGTTAAGCACCTGCCCCTCTGAATTGCTGTTACCTCACTCTGCACATACAATTTGCTGATGTTTAAACTGTCCAATTGTGTGTAACTGCACCAATTCTTCCCCTGCCCCCAACTTTTTTGTATATAAACCCCTAGCTTCTGAGCCTCATGGTTGACTCCTCTGTCTCCTAGTGAGATACGTGTTGTCCCGGAGCTCCATCATTAAACTACCTCATGTGTTTGCATCAAGACAGTCTCTCGTGATTCCTTGGGTGTGTGCACCATCTCGGGACTTGTGGGTGGGGATCTCCCCACTGAGGTCTTTCATTTGGAGGTTCCACCGAGATTTGCATGACACCTAGGAACCCGAAGACCCCTTGGAGGTACGTTTGTGTGAGTCTTATACGTTGTCTGTTGTCTGAGTGCGGCATTGCTGAGTTTGTGTTTGGTTTCAGTTTTCTGGGAGCTGCCACTCTGGGCAATAAAGACCCAGTGGCTGCAGAAGGAGACGTCCTAGGATCGCAGACTGCAACCCTGGAAGACGTTCCATGGGTGGAGGGAGTGGATGTGGAATCCCACCCCTGTCAGAAAAGTCAGGAGAGCCTGGCTGTTGTCTCTCAGAACAAAGGAGATGGAATGCTCCTTCTACCGGGAAGGGAGTAGACGTAGAATCCCAACTCCTCTGCGGATGCATGTGTTTAGATGTACTAGTGTCTAGTGTCTTTGTTTTGTTTCTGTTTGTTTGTTTTTTTTTTTTCTGAGTTTTGTTATGGGACAGACAGTGTGAACCCCTTTGTCTCTGACTGTGGACTATTGGACTGATGTTAGTTAGGGCAAGAGGACAGAATTTGTCAGTGATAGTTAAGTAAAACAACTCAGCACTGCTTTCCCACGGGCAGGCCTGCTCCCTCATGCACCCCAGGCCTGCACGGACCTGGCAGTATGCCCACACCGCATGCTGACCTCCCCTGCCCCTGACCCTGGCCTGCCGCCATTAGATGGATGGACAGGGAGAAGAGGAAGAGACTGTGGGAGTGGCCGGCCAGAAGCGCCTTCTCTGGCTGCTTCTCATACTTGCCTAATTATGTTTTCCTTTCCCCTACATCCCACCTGCCCATCTCCAGGCTTTGACAGTACCAGAGTGCCTCTTGTTAGCAAAAAAGGTGATTTCACTTTGAGATGTCAGTGGCCCAGTGCAGCCAGCTGTGAGAGCTGTGCTCCCTTCCCTGCTCCATGTGTCTTCTCTTCTTGGGTGGCCCCACCCTGAGCTGCTGGCAGTGAGTCTATTCCAAGCTCCAATAAGGGAGGCATCCACCCACTGGGGACTTCTCCTGTCCCAGGTAAGGAGCACCTGTGAGTCTAACCACCAGGCTCTGATAGAGGTCTTGTCTCTGTGAGACTAGAAAGAGCCCCAACAATCTGACCAAAGTAATAAGAAATTACAGAAGTTAGAAAAAGGACAGAGTAAGTCGGTAAGAAAGTGCAAGAAGAAGAAGAAGAAGAAGAAGAAGAAGAAGAAGAAGAAAAAGAAGAAGAAGAAGAAGAAGAAGAAGAAGAAGAAAAGAAGAAAGAGAGGAAGAAGAAAGAGAGGATGAAGAAAAATACAGAAGTGTATAGAGGTCTAAAAAGAAGTGAGCCTAGACTGTAAGGAAGAACAAAGCTTCAGCAGATTCAGGAGAGATAGATGACAGTGACAAGTAGAGAGATTAACAGTGAAGAAAAGTGAAAATAGAGATGAAAGAGATTAGAGAAGTCTGAGATGAGAGAGATACTCCAAATGGGAAATATTTAGAGTAAGAACCAGTAAGTAAGAGGCAGAGAAGGCATATTACAAGAGAGAGAGAGGAGAGAGAGAGAGAGAGAGAGAGAGAGAGAGAGAGAGAGAGAGAGAGAGAGAGAGAGAGAGAGAGAGAGAGAGAGAGAAATTTGATTAAAATTTTGGCCACAGTGGTAAGAGAGAAAAAAAAAAAAGACAGGACCTAGAAACCTGGGCAACAGAAGACCAATGTGCTTAACAGAATTAAGTGAGTTAGAGTACCAAGCCTCAGCTAAAAAGGCTCAACTGTGTCATACTGAAGTTACTTATTTGGGATACATCCTTTGAGATGGGAAGCAGTGGCTAAAAGAAGCCAGGAAAAGGACTAACTCAGATCCCCACCCCAACTACACCACGGCAAGTAAAAGAATTCTTGGGCACCGCTGGCTTCTGCAGACTCTGGATACCTGGGTTGGCTACCTTAGCTGCCCCGTTGTACCCCCTAGCCAAAGAAAGAGAGGTGTTTGTGTGAACCCCAGATCACCAGAAAGCCTTTTAAAAAATTAAAAAGGCCCTGCTGACAGCCAGCCTTGGCCTTGCCTGACCTAACCAAGCCTTTCACTCTTTATGTGGAAGAGAGAGCAGGGGTTGTCAGAGGAGTCCTTACTCAGATTTTGGGACTTTGAAAAAGGCCAGTGGCTTACCTATCGAGGAAGTTAGACCCTGTTGCCAGTGGGTGGTTTTCTTGCCTGAAAGCTATTGCTGCCATAGCTCTGCTTATCAAGGATGTTGATAAGCTCACTCTGGGACAGCAAATAACTGTAGTGGCACCCCATGCTCTTTTTTTTTTTTTTTTTTTTTTTTAAGATTTATTTATTATATGTTAAGTACACTGTAGCTGTCTTCAGACACTCCAGAAGAGGGCGCCAGATCTCGTTGTGGATGGTTGTGAGCCACCATGTGGTTGCTGGGATTTGAACTCTGGACCTTCGGAAGAGCAGTCAGGTGCTCTTACCCACTGAGCCATCTCACCAGCCCCACCCCATGCTCTTAAAAGCATTATCCAACAGTCCCCCTGACCGATGGACACATTTTCAGAGCTTTTGTTGACTGAACGAGTGGCCTTCGCTCCCCCCACACCCCCGCTGTCCTCAATCCCGCTACCCTACTGCCTGAAACTTCACCTACTCATCACTGAGCTAACATTCTGGCAGAAGAAACTGGTACTCAAAATAATTTGAAGGATCAGATCAGTCTTGCCCTGAGAGTTCGATCTGGTACCCGGATGACAATAGCTTCATGGTTAAAGGTAAGTGGAAGGTGGGGACAGCAGTGCAGTGGTGGACAGAAAGCAGGTGATCTGGGCCAGCAGCCTCCCTGAAGGGACGTCATCTCAGAAAGCCGAACTTGTGGCTTTGATACAAGCTCTACGAATGGCAAAAGGGAAGTCTATCAACATTTACACTGAAAGCAGGTATACTTTTGCCACTGTATGGAGCAATATACAGACAAAGAGAGCTGTTGACATCTGCAGAAAAAGATCTAAGATGCTGTGGCTAAATAGAATCAGATGGCAGATCTAACCGCCAAGCAGGCGGCCCAAAGAGCAATGATCCTGGCATAAAGATTATGATGTCAGAGAGACCAGCTTTAGATACACCCCTGAGGACTATCAAGTTATGGACAAACTAGGACTGGTAAAGGAACTAGTTCTCCCATGAGAAGAAGGACACAAGTATGTTACCAACTTACATTACTTGACCCACTTGGGGGCCAAAAAAAATTAAAAGGTGTGGTTAACGGACCTGCCTTTCTTGCCCAAGTAAGTCAGGAACTGGCCAAGATATTAGAGATTGATTAGAAGTTACATCGTGCATACAGGCCCCAAAGTTCAGGACAGGTAGAGAAGATAAACAGAACTCTAAAAGAAACCTTGACAAAATTAACCACACAGACTGGCGCAGACTTGATGCTCCTTCCCCTTGCCCTATTTAGAACTGAAAATACTCCCTCTTGATTCAGCCTTACTCTTTTTGAGATCCTTTATGGGGCTCCCATGCCCATCACTGTCTAAAAAATGATGTGTTTGAGCTCATATTTTGTTATAATAATAATCTATATGCTACGTTAAAAGGCTTGCAGGTGATGCAGAAAGAAGTCTAGTCACAACTGGCTACAGCAAACGAGCCGGGTACCCCAAAGACATCTCACCAGTTCCAGTCAGCGATCTGATCTATGTGCACCTGCATCATGCCCAGACCCTCAAGTCTAACTGGATGGGTCCCTGCCTAGTCCTGTTTACTGTCCCTTCTTATTCTGTTTTTGTTCCCATGTTAAAGATAGAGTGAATGCAGTGCAGCTTATGGTCCTCCAGCGTCAATACCAACCTATAGTTAAGATAGAAGAAGAGTATGATTTCTATTCCCCACATAGAGATATAGACCTGTAAAATTCTAAGATTAGAATTATTTAGTAGAAGAAGAGGGGAATGAAAGAAAATTAAATTCAAGGTCCATGACTCATGCGGCTTGCTAATTAGGAGGCCTTTTTGGGCCAAGGGCAAAGAACAAAGGCTGTTGCTGTGAAGTCATTCCAGGAACTGGCTAGCCATAAGGATAGAGGCATACAAAAATGCCCAGACTATCTCAGCCAAGTTAAGCACCTGCCCCTCTGAATTGCTGTTACCTCACTCTGCACATACAGTAGAAACTTGTAAAATAAATCAGATGACTAAATGATATGTTGCACTAAATGATGACTAAATGATATGTTGCACTGTTAAATATAAAATTTTACGGCTGTGGGGCAGTTTCTGTGTATAAATTAGTATGTAAACCTCCTATTTATTGTATTCATATGAGTCTTTGCAAATGGATCTGTCATTGTGTGAGACAGTAACTGTACAGTTTAGACAGCTTTTCTGTGTTATGAACTGTTTCAGTAAAATACTGTTCACAGACTTATAAATAAATAAATAAATAAATAAATAAATAAATAAATAAATAAATAAGATAATGTGAAGCCCAAACTGATGAATTATAAGTTTTGTTTAAGGGGTTGTCATTGAGTTCTTTGCAACATAAAGAGTCTAGCTGAAACAGAGGGTGACAGTCACACTGGTGGCTAAGGTGGTCAGTTTGAACTCAATTGTTAAGTGAGTGTAGTGTCTCTGATGGATGAGCAGGAAATATCCAGTATGAAGACCTTCAGGTATGTGACACACAAACAGCATACGCTGGAGTTCCCCAGTGATGCCTGGGGACACTGCAGCCTGATGGTAAAAAACTTCCCAGAGCATGAAGAACCCTGGTTACCTGCACCCCCTTCCCAGGTTCCTCATAGTACTTTCTCTTCAACTCCTGTATCTTCTGGTTGAAAAGACAGTAACCCGTTGGTTTGTAAAAAAACACCCTGCTTCAAGTCTTCTTCTAGTGGACCAAAAATATCCTGAAGCAGAACTGAGCAGCGATCTGAGGATGCCTCTTGATTCTTCTTACAGAATTCCCTTTGTTTTCTTTCTAATTCCGTCTTTAATATAATAATAATAATAATGATAATAATAATAATAATAAATACATGAAGAAAAAATAAGAAGAAAAAGAAAGCCAGAGTTTAGAATTTAGAATTGGGGAGAATTCCTTAAAAGTAAAACAAACACAAAACACAAAACAAACACAAATGCAAAACAAAGAAAAATATATGAGTGCTGACTGTAACTAGATCTCTTCCTCTGTTGCCAGCTTTTACTGACGTCATCCTTGCGCCTTGACAGTGAAGTTCAGAGCAGAGATTTTCACCTTTAGATGTTAAACTACTTTTTCAGACTGAGTTAAAGATGACACAAGGACTAAACATGGCTCAATGTGAATTTGTTATTGGCTTGAATATTGAATCAGTTTGCTGACACTGGGCATGCAATATGATCAGATACACTAATTGGCTCTCTGTCATTAATTCATTGAAGGGGGATATTACTACCTTATTCATGATAGGAGAAATGTTTCAAAGTTTTGAGTTTATTGCAATTCATTTTTATTTATTGTGATTATTAATAGGTATCTGTTACTACTTCAAAATCTAGTTGCAGTTGCCTAATCACAACTCCCATTTGACTTGCTTTTAAAAATCTACATTCCAGAAACTTGAGAAAAAAATTACCTCTAATTTTGTTAGGAACACTTGGTCAACATCTTTGAAGGAATTTTCCATGAAAATATTGATGGCTTCTTTCTCACTGCTCCTGTGCACGTCCAGCAGCTCCTGGAGGGTCTCTGTGGGCAGCTTCAGACTCTGGCTCATCTGCTGGTCATAGTGGGCAATGATCTTTCACACTGCTGCTGAGTTCTCTGTTTCTGACAGAGCCAGGACAGCACTCTCCATGCAGGGCAGAGACCCATTGCTGATGGTGATCACATAGGTTGTCACCAAACTCTTTAGTTCTATAAACAGGAAACAGGTAACAATATTTGCAACAGATGGGTGAAGACAAGTCTATTCTGTGAAATTCTAGATATGCCAGTCACTAGATATGACGTTGTAAAGCATCAGTGTCCTTAGCATCGTTTGAAAGAATGACAAACGGAAGCATCCCAGCCTCTGTCTCATACTGATAGAATTAGACTTTCCTCTTAGCAAGATCCTCTCATGAGGTGCCTGCAACCCTAAAGGCTAAGAATGCTGGATGGAGATTTCATGGGCCTGTGTCTATGGAATGTTTGCATCCATTTTAACATAGGCACCATGAGAACAGGCTCCATACCTGCTTCATGGCTGTCTGCATCGCCAACACTGTGCATAGTAAATATCACTCCCATTTGGGAACAAATCATGGTCAAAGACTCTCTGTCAGTTTGATTAGAATACTTACCATTCCTAAGAGAACATTCTGTGTGTGGTAACTTGACAATGAGCAGCCCCATGTACACTATATTGGACTTACTTTAAAATTTAAGAGCTATACTTGTTTAGTGATTATCTTATTGGTCTACTTAAGTCCATGGTGCCCAGGTGAGTTAAAGCATTTTTTTAACTTTCTTTTGTTTCCTTTTCTCTTTTTCCAAAAAGAAAATCTGATTATAAGTGCTGGTTTCATCTGCAGTTTAGCAGTGCAGTGGTGATAGACTAACATTTCTTCACAGTTGACGTAGGTCATTGCTGTCTCATGATACCATGGTCTCATGATACAGTGAGCAGAGAGTCTGCAAAAGGACTTACGCGGTCCATTGACCTTGAGGCCTCCTGGAATTTTTTTAATCTTGGAAGACCTGAAAACATAGGGAGAGAACTCTGCCACTTGTTTCATGAAGTCAGAGTCCAGGTCTTATCCTGCAGTGATTCCAGCTGGCCAATCTTCTTCCCGGGTGCTGGGCGCTCAAAGACAAAGCATTTCTTAGTTGGGAAGAATTTACGGATACAGAGCTGAGGCAGATTTAACTCTTTTTCTTTTTCTTTTTGACTACAACCTAGATGGAATGAAAAACAGGATACCCAGTCAGGATGTGTGAGCTGAGTATATGTTTTAAATTCCATCATGTGAACATTTGAAATCCTAAAACACTCAAAACTTGAAGGCAGGAGGATTATAAGTTGAGGCCAGCCTGGATCACATAGTGAGATCCTGACAACACAAAACAAGAAAAGAGAATGGGAATGTGTGGGGGTTGGGCAGTGTTTTCTGCTTTAAATATCTTCCAATTTTTGTAAAAGGCATAATAAATGCTCTGCTAGTCTTATCAGGAAAGGTGGCTTCTAAGGATTCAACCCACTTGGAGAATGTGGACTATTCACACAGACAACACGCAAACCCATATATCCAGCATCATTTAGTTTCCATAGCCTATTGGCAACCCATCATGTCTGGGGGCCACACTATTCTAACAGTTGGAGAATGTAACACTTCATTCTAGCTTTCTTTTCAAATATATCTTCATTCTAAAGCAGAATAGTCAAATTAATTTCTGTAAATGAAACTCTGAAAGACAAATAAATAAGAGAAAATGCTCAAGTCAATCTGACAAAGTATATATTAAACACTAATTTCTATGTGAAGTCAGCTAGAAGAAATAAGAAGTCGAGGTATAAGAAAATTATAGATAGAAGAAGCCGAACTCGCAGTTTTGTTTGTTTTGTTTTGTTTTTCTTGTATTCTCATTTACCAGTTGTAAGTCTCTTACCTTGAAGAAGCTTCAGGGAATTCTCTAGGTATTCGTCTGCTGAGACAGGTTGCCCATTTATTTTCAGTTCAAGACAGAAGTCTCTCAGAGTCCACACAAAGTCTGGGAAGAAGCTCACATATTCATCTGAGTCCTCCAAATCTTGATGGTCAGGGGAGCATCTTGTTCTGATTCTGTCTGTCAGCTCTGTCACATAGCTGATCAGCTAACTAAGGAAAGCCACTGAAACAACTGTAGCACTATCCAAAGCTCCAGATTTCCAAGGCCACAATAATTCCACATCTTCCCAAACCTAGACCAAAAGCTTCATTCTCTTTATCCCTAACTTCAGTGTGAACACTGCCTGCTACATATATGTGACTTACCATCATTTTATGTTGCATTAAGAAAAATCTGGAGTCATGAAGGTTGGAATGAACTATAGAAAGGATACTGCAGCTGGTCCATGGCCTGCTGGTTGATGGCCCGATGCTGTTGTAGACAAAGGTTCTGCTTAGAAGTATAACCAGGGCAAAGATCCAGCAGTCGTTCTGGTTGTCACCCTGGAAGTCAGAGCACATGAATAGGTTGAGAGTATGTCTTGTTCTTATGTCACTTTCCAAATTAGCAGTAGTAAAGAACACATACTCATTAAAGGGCATATTAGCCTTACAAATGAAAGCTTTGTAACCTATGCAAGGTATAAAGCCAAACAACAGAAACAACACTAAACCTGCAGATGCTGTTCAGAGCACCTGCAGGGTGAATGTTCTCTTAGTTTATAGATTCATTTGTGATGATGCACACAAGGACTGCTGGGAATTCCTCTGTGTGTGTGTGTGTGTGTGTTTTAATACTGCAGACTACCATTTTGCTGTTATACAATCCAGTCTTATGAAAATTCTCCTTTTTTTGTTGGCTAAACGTGACTACATGTCATGTAAGTATGAATGTATAGGAGGCAATGATGATGTTCAAATTCTTATTGAAAAACTACAAGCCTTACAGCCTGAGTTCAAATTCCAGAACCCACACAGTGGAAAAGATAACTGATTCCACATAGTGTCCTGTAACTTCCACATGTGCACTGTAACTCATGCAAGATGACACTTGTGATGAACTAACCCACACACTTATAAGTGCACATCCACGCACACATAGGTATGTACACACACACACACACACACACACACACAAATAATAATAATGAAAGATTTAAAGACAGCATAGAAAAAAGCATAGAATACTCAGATATCAAGGCTGAATCACAAATTGAACCTCATTCTTACTTTCTCAACATCTCCTAGGCTCTCGGTGTCAAGCAAAACTAGGGTGTGGTCAGGTTTCTCGGGATGAGGCACACACCACATCCAGATGCCCCTGGTTTGAGACTGCACAGTGGAGCCCATGGAAAAACCTGGAAAGCAGAGAGGGAAGGAGGGATTAGACACTTAGCATCAGGGCTTCCAGAAAGTGGTAATAAAATTAGCATAATTTTCAAATAAGGAGAATTCAATATCAATATTTTTGTATATAAATGTAATAAAGTATTGAAATAAGTGTGATAACCATGATCACAACAATCTATAGCATTAAAAAATTGCTTTTTTGGTCAAAAAAATTAGCATAATGGAAGTGGAAAGGGGTGAAGTGTGCTTGCTGGCCTTTGAGAAGATTACAGTTCAGTTCTCAGCATCTACAGAGCAGCTGACAACTGTAGGACTCCAGTTTCAGGGAGCCTTTGCTCCTGTCTAGCAGCAGTGAATACCAGGAATGCACTTAGTACACAGACAGAATATTCACACATGTGAATTTAAAATAAGCAAATCTTTCTTGAAAAATCCACACAAGCAAGGCAGGAGAATTAGCTGAAATTAAAGCTAGCATTGATCTCACAATCACAGTTATAACGGATACTCATTTTCTGATATTCAGAATGCAAGAGTCACGAGGCCTCCAGTCTTGCATCAAGGTTCCAAAAGAAATGGGTGGCAAAGTCAATCTTTCAGGTGGAGCTGCTGAGCTTGCTGTGTGTGAAGCTGTGATGGTAAAGCAGATGTAAGCAGGAGACCCAGATGGTTAGAGATGCCAGGACTGAGGGATGCCCACTGAGGAAAGCTGGAGTCAGTGAGTGCACTTGAGTCTGAGAGATCCCTTGTGTCCTTTAAGGAGCAGGACAGTAGAGAGAGGGTCTGCAAGATGAAGAAACCCACAGGTTCTATATGCTGCACATGGAACTATAGTAACTGGGGTTTGCTCTGCTGGAGTTCAGTCTGTCGTGGACTGTTCTTCCCTTGCTATCCTCCTGAACCCTGGAAATGGGAAAGTTCATTCTATGACACTGCATATCACAGCTTGCCTTGAGTCAGAGATGAGCCTTCGGACTCATTTTACACTATTAGAGCTAAAAAACTATAGGAACTTTTGAAGATGGAGTCACTGCATTTAGGGTATAGGAGCAGAATGCTATGGATCACATATAAAATATTCACCACAGAACCATGTATTTGAACCTTGGTCCCAGTTAGTGCCACTGTTTGGGGAGAAATGCGTGCATTAGGAGGTAGGATTTACCTGGCAGTGGGAATGATGTGGAATTTTAATACTAGACTTGCTTGTGGCCCTGTGATGTCTGCTTCCTGGTCAGCCATGACACAAAACCCCACACACTCCTATCAGTACACATGGAGACACAAAGCCCTGTCTCCCCTGCCATAGTGGACTGATATCCCCTGGACTGTGAGTGGAGTAAACCCTTCTTTCTTACATTGCGTGAGACTAACAGAACCTGAAAGCCTGGGCTCAGACGGGTATCTATAGCATCTTCATGTCAGCATCCTTCAGCACTCAATTCTCCTGTCCACAGGTGAATGGATAAGACAATGTCAAGGATACCTGATCACTGACCCTGAAAAGGGAAGCCTGTTTTGCCGTTCTGTTCTCACCATGACAAGCCTTGAAGGTATTATGCTAAGTGAGAGAACAAGCAATGAAAATCCCCATGTTTTGTGTGAGTCCACCTATGTGACACTGCTAGGACAGTGAGCATCACAGATATAGCATGTGGAATAGTGGGATGGTCTGGTTCTAGAGATGGATTGGGAAATGCACAGATGTATTAGTTTATTTAATGCCACAGATCTGGATAATTAAAATAAATTATAAAGATGAATCTTATATAATTTATTTATTTTTTCCAATTTTTTATTAGGTATTTTCTTCATTTACATTTCAAATGTTATCCCAAAAGTCCCCCATAACCCCCCGCCCTGCTCCCCTACCTACCCACTCCCACTTCTTGGCCCTGGCATTCCCCTATACTGGGGCATATAAAGTTTGCAACACCAAGGGGCCTCTCTTCCCAATGATGTCCGACTAGGTCATCTTCTGCTACATATGCAGCTAGAGACACGAGCTCTGGGGGTACTGGTTAGTTCATGTTGTTCCACCTATAGGGTTGCAGACCCCTTTAGCTCCTTGGATACTTTCTCTAGCTCCTCCATAGGAGGTCCTGTGTTCCATCCAATAGCTGACTGTGAGCATCCACCCACCCACTCCCACCTCCCCACCCTGGCATTCCCCTACATCAAGCTTTCACAAGACCAAGGGCCTCTCCTTTCATTGATGTCCCACAAGGCTATCCTCTGCTACATATGCCATCTTGTGTCCTTCCTTGTGTACTCTTTGGTTGGTGGGTTAGTCTCTGGGAGCTCTGGGGTTACTGGTTAGTTCACATTGTTTTTTGTTCCTCCTATGGGGTTGCAAACCCCTTCTGCTCCTTGGGTGCTTTCTCTAGCTCCTCCATTAGGGACCCTGTGCTCAGTCCAATGGGTGGCTGTGAGCATCCACCTGTGTATTTGTCAGGCATTGGCAGAGCCTCTCAGGAGACAGCTATATCAGGCTCCTGTCAGCCAGCACTTGTTGGTTTCCACAATAGTGTCTGGGTTATGTAACTATGGGACACCATCTCTGGATTGCCTTTCCTTCAGTCTCTGCTCCACACTTTGTCTCTATATCTCCTCCCTTGGGTATTTTGATCCCCCTTCTAAGAAGGACCCAGGTATCCACCCCTCTTCTCTTACTGCTCTGTAGATAGTACTGCTTTAAGAACTTTCAGCTCCTCAAGCTTCTTTGCCATGAATTACTTGAAGTTTTGTTTGGCTTGAGACATTCTTATTTTTAACCAGGTTTAATAGAAATATTGATGGATGTAACACTTTTGGATGCACAATATTTACTTTCAAAGCATGAAATACATTTTGGTCCTGTTTTCCTAGTGTTGAGGGTTGCTCACCACAGATCTGATGTTGTTCTGATGTCTTGGTATCATGTATCAATTGAAAGTTTGTGGCTTTTCTGTTCCCACTTTAAATTTTCACGTGAGTCTTCTGGTGATATATTTTCCCTTGGGGTAATATGCAGGGCAGAATTTACTGCAGCACCAACTGTGATGCTTCAATGATTTTCCCAGTGTTCCTTGCAGGAAAAAAAAAAAACCACTGTGTTCACTTTTTTTTTTATATTAGATATTTTTTTAATTTACATTTCAAATGTGATCCCCTTTCATAGTTTTCCCCCTGAAAATACCCTATCCCCTCCTGCCTCCCCCTGCTCTATAACCAACCCACTCCCATTTCTGGTCCTGACATTACCCTATACTGGGGAACTTGTGGCTCTAGCTACATATGTAGCAGAGGATGGCCTAGTCGGCCATCAATGGGAGGAGAGGTCCTTGGTCCTGTGTTCACTTTTGACTACAGGGACTTAGTATTCCCTAACCAAACATTTGAAGTACCGTGCTTATGGTTAACCATCTCTCAGCCCCAGGGCAACAGCCTATAATGAGAAGATACCTGGAGCTTCCTTCCACAATGAACTTTTCCTGTTCCTCTACTTGTCTCTGAGTCTCTGTGAAATCACAATGGTGGCCGGTCCTCCACTATCTGAGACTCTGATGGAGCCAGCACTCCTTGTCTTCTGTACATACTCTTCAGTTATTTGCAGTTTTCTCAAAGGTCCACTAAGGCATTCTGAAGTCTATCATTGTACATCCTGACCTGTCCCCACCCCACAGATGCCTACATGCCTTGTTTCTCAGTTTGTCCGGTCTGAGATGTTGTGTAAAGAGATCATCATCTTAACTATGGAACCCCTTGTTTAGTTACCCTCCATCCTGGGAGGCTCCAAGGACCAATCTGAGCTTCAGTGTTTGATGCATTCCGTAGTTTAGACCAAAACTCTCTGGACTGAATACATGGCTCACAGTACCTTCATTCTACTTCATCACTACCAGCAATACATTTTGTAAAGATTCTAGGAGCCTCCTCCATTCTTCCCTACTCTGCTTTGAAAGGAACTTCAGCACGTTGCAGCTGAGCCCACTGTCTTCCCTGCTTCAGTAGAATGACTAGTGGGCAGTTTAGATTGCCTCTGCCTATAGTTCTTCAAAATTCTCTGGTACTGTACCTCCAACTTTAAAGGTGTGATTATACCTTACATAAAAGCATACAAGTAAGACAGGGTGGAACCTTTGGTAGCAATCCCAACAAATTCGTCATGGACATATTAGAGAGATGCAAACTGACAAGAGGGAATTCCATGAAGAAAATTATGACAGTGTATTGATACCCATGTCTCCTTCTGTCTCCTTGCGCTTCAGATGGAACCATGTGAGGTTGCTCCTGCTCACGCCCCTTGCAAGCTAAGCAAAGCTAGGGGCTGCTCAGGTCCCTTCCAAAGCTGTTAAATGCATCCCACACTGCACGGACTGGTACTGATGCTCTGCACCATCTAACATCAGAGACTGGGTGTTGTGAGTTGCGGTGAAACAGAAGAGATGAGTATATTTGAAGCCACACTCCCTCCACAGCATGGCTAAGCTTGTGCATATAAGGTGTCTTTTGAGTTCCCTGGGGTTTCTACTCAAAACCTGTGTGTTCCCAAGAGAAATGTTTGAGGTACATCACCAGCCCTGTAAAACTGGTCAACTCATGAACCCTTATTAACTGAGTTTCTGTTTCCAAGATGTGTTTTCCAGTTCTAAGTTGTCAACTCTCCTGTTGTGCTATTCATTCAGGAGCATCTTGAGGCCTGCATCTGATCTCACACAGAAACACACAGGATTCCTGATTCCTTAGCTGTAGATGCTGAGACATTTCTATGAGCACACATAGTGCCAACACCTTGAATTCAAACCTGTGTCAAGGGAACATTACGTGTATGGTTGTTATTTGGTGAGTTAATGTTTAATCAAAATGCATTGCCATAGCCCCGGGTTTGATATGAGCACCAGCTAAAAATGTACATACAAAAGGTATTTTTGTTTCTGTGTTTTCATGACGAGAATCATGACTTCAACATTATCCTTGGTTGCTGCCATTATTCTTATGAAATAGAATAGACACTTTAATATCCCAGAGTTAGGGACCCTGGATACGACCAAATGGCATAAAAATTAGTAACTTTTTAGTTTATTAGAACATTCTTTTATTTCCTTAGTGAACCACACATGATAATACACATTCAGAAACAATTACAGTGGGCTAATCATTTTTATTAACTTGTGCTCTTGCAAGACATCTGTCCTGAGTAATTTCAAGACATGTTGTCACAGTGGGGAGATAAAAGGGAAACCCGGGATGGGATTTAGGTTTTGAAAAACTGTAGAAAAATGTCAAAGTCCTCAGAGAAATGAAAGGGAATTCGTTTTGCAAGTTAGTTAAAAGGTGCCGGCTCTGTGATTACAGAAGCTATCTGTAGGAAAGAGGAACACTTAAGATTATACAGGAGAAACATATGGCTGGGCATGATGAAGGCCGAGAGTACCTGTAATACAGGTGACTGAACCTCTGCTCATACATGCATTCTGCACACAGAGGGACTTCCTCTGACAGTGCCCAGTGGTCAGACAGTGACCCCAAAATGGAGTCGCGTATTATTGATTTTGAGCTGAGGTGAATCGAGTTTCATAAGCAGTTGTTTCAAAGTCTGAAGGTGCTCAGTCAACATAGTGTGTGATGGAGAGAGCTTGGCAGAGAGGTGTGGGCCTTGGGCCTTCAGAGTATAGGGCACGTCCCAGATGATTTGTTTTGCTTCAGGGTATCAATCTCTTGAATAAGTTTTTTGCTCTCCTTCTCGAATCCTTCCTTAAGAAATTTTTCCTGTTCCTAAAACAGAAATGGAGGCTGAACTCAGATCACATTCCACATTCCCCAGTGTGTCACACTCTCCATTAGTAGTTACACTAAACCCTTGAGGATTTTGGTGTTTTTCTTGAAGCCTTTTCCACCTCTAACATCCTCTTCCTCTTTCTGTCTTTCTCTGCTGTCTGTCCCCCCCGCCCGCCCCCTCTTGTCTCCCACCAAAGCTTATAATTGGTTTCCTCTGCTCTCTCCAGCTTTAGAAATGTAGCCTGACAGTTCTAAAACACCAAGAGCCTACAACCCTCAGGTCAAGTTCTTATGTCATTTGACTCATGTAAAACATAGTTTTCTATAAAATCAGCACCAGCTTGTCTGTTCTTTTTTGCCTCATCTCTGAGCTGTGTGGTGCAGATTCTCAAACACATAAAAGAAGGTGATAAAGATGGGCTCAAACAAAATGAAAGGTTACTACCTGAATCAGATTCAGGGTAGGTGTTCAGTCAAGGGATTTAGTACATGCCCAACATGTTAGTGACAGAAATGGGTGACAGAAATATAATGAAGCAACTGGGGTCTGCAGTCCTCACAGGAAATTCTGGACCATCATGGAGACTCAGCACGGATGTAGAGGAATGCAAAGTGCTGCAATTCTGGTTCTTAACCCATGAACTTGTTAGATGGTTAGGGGTGCTTCTAGAGACAAGGTCATACTAGGTGTGGCAGAAATGAATTCTCTCTGAGTTCCATTCAGTAGCGAAAACAAGCTGTACATTGTATTACTTACCTCACATCTCCTGAAATTACAATGTCCCCATCTAGCATTCACACACACCAATAACAGTCTAGAATTATTAAATGGAAATAAGTAGAAGATACTTAGGCAATTCCTAGCCACTGTCTGTGGACAGCCTAATAAACGGTTTCATCCATGCATTAACAGCTCTTACTCACTGGACAGGGCTGGAGTTAAGCAATGATGGGATGTCAGAGTATCTGAACCATTTACTGTACTGCAGGAGTCTTCGTTGTGAAAGTCTTACTTCATAACCCAGGCTGACTATGAACTAGTCATCTTCCTGCCTCAGCCTGATGATCAACTTGCATTTTGGTTATCTCTCTTGATTTTTAGATTTGTTCATGATATTTTAAGTGATGAATGTTTTGCTTTAAATGTATGTAAGTGTACTACATATATGCAGTGTCCACAGAGGTGAGAGGAGGAGGTCCCATTCCCTGGAGCTAGAGTTATGGACTGTTGTAAACCACTGTGTGGATGCTGAGAACAAGACCTGAGTCCTCTGCAAGAGAGATAAATGCTCTTAACTACGAAGATGTTTTCCCAGCTCTCTGATACACTTATTTTTCATTGGGGCACAGGAATGCACTGAGATGATGTGGTATGTTACCTGAAGTTTAGCAGCTATGATGGCTTCCTGTTCTGCTAATGACTTTTCCTGTTCCTCTTTCATCTTCTCAGTCAGCTTCTTCACGTGCTCCTGGTAACTCTTTTCCTTCTGCTGCATCATCAGCTCGAACTCCTTCTGCTTCTTTTCTAACTCTCTGTTTGCAGCTTCAGCAGCTTCAGCCTTCGCACGTTCCTCTGAGGGGAAGCAAGGATTATAAAGATTACATTTTATGAGTTTCTTTTGATTTTTATCCCCTTTAAAAAATTCTCTTATCGGCTGTGTGTCCCCATGTGGGGGAATGCCAGGGCCAAAAAGCAGGAGTGGGTGGGTTGGTGAGCAGGGGGAGGGGGGAGGGGAGGATGTTTTTCAGAGGGGGGACCAGGAAAGGGAATAGCATCTGAAATGTAAATAAAGAAAATATCCAATAAATAAAAGAAAAAAATTCTCTTATCTTCATAAAATTTTTGTGGCAACTTTTTTTTTATAGAATAACCAACTAATAACAGATATCCATGTATGCCAGTTCATAGAAGAACACCATGAATGATGCTTGTAATTCTTCCCCACAACTGAGGACTCCATATGGACCAATATTGCTAAACATGTCAATAGCTTCCACCATCTGCAGTGGCTTCAGCAGCTCTCACCTTCTACCTCCTTTGCTGCCTCTGTGAGTGACTGATCCGTCTGTAGAAGTGTTTCAACAACATCTGCCTTGGAATCAAAGTACTTTTTCAGCATCGCTTCTGCCTAGTTGTATAGAATAAGTTGGAGACAAGGCAATGTGTCTGTTAATTGACATTGATGTTAATTGATTTCAATCATTAATTGAATTGCTATGTAGCAATCCAAATAGCGTCCTAAGTTTAATGAAGCTAGAATTGACTTAGAGACTACCCCCCCCCCATACAATCCTTTCCCAGACCTATCTTTTAGTATTTCCTAACTCTTTTTAGCTAGTTGGTATCTTTGATCTTTTCTCTTATCTTCTTCACGTATCTCATGTAACTATGAGTTGATCATGTCAGTTTTAGCTTCAAAAATGTAACATTAGCCTTTTGCTTATCTTCTGTTGCATCCACATCTCACAGCCATATACTTGCATCGGCTTAAACTACTGTGCCAGATCATTTATCTTGGAGTATCTATAATTTTGCCATGTCACTTTAAGAATGCTCCTATTACTCCAATGCTCAAAGATGACTATAGTTCATCCAAAAGAACATCAGACATTTTTCATTTTTCTCCAGGATGCTCCTTGTCTAGATCTTCTTTATGTCTTTCTAATCTTTATTTTGTGCATTACCTCCCAGAATATCAGGTCTCTTGCTAAATCTGAAATATGCATTCATTTACTTTTATGGACTATTTCTGTTGCTTGAAAGTTCCATCCCGTATATAGCCCGTAGTCTTTCTAACAGTTTTGAACAACTTGCTAATTTTTTCCTCATAATCTATCAAAACAGTAAATTACAGTATCTCTTTCAAATCTGGGATATCCATGGGATTAAATTCATGTGAAAGGTGTATAATCAGAAAACTCATGGTGCATCTTCAAAATCTTAAGAGAAGTTGGTGCACTATTCTGTTGTCCTTTTGTCCCTCCTTTTTGTTTCAGGGTATAAAGTTGAAGTAGAGCCTGACTCTCTTGCAGCTATCTTAAAGCATGGATACAGCCTGTAGATTGAGGTGCTGGACTAATGTTCTGGTGGAGAAGAGAGGAAGATGTCTGGGAACAATTAGGTTTGGTAGAGCCACCATAGAGGCACTGAGTTCTGACCTGACTTATTGACTAGAAGTAAAAGAAGAAATATCCAGCCATTTAAAATATATTGTTATTTGTAGATAATACAAAGGCAAACCTAATGTTAAACTCTATTACCACCACAGAGTAGTCTAGACCTGACAAATGCAGATAATGCTGTCTGGAGTTGCATTCAAGGTGTACTGCTCATTGGCTGTGAGTCTTGTGCTTCACTGTGCCAAAGTTTCTGTTTCCCTTTATAGACACACTAATAATAATGCATGAATTGTGTGGTGGTGGGAGAATTAAGAGACTCAATTTCTGAAACACAGGGAGAGCAATCTAAGTGCTAACTGATATTGCCACCATCATTACTTTTAATCATCTTGTCTCTTTCAACCCAAGAAGCTCTTGACACACTAGGCCAAATAAATCATTTTAGACAATTAGGTGACCAAATGGTTGAGTGAATGAATAAATTCCACACACATTTTTTAAGAGGTCCAGTTGTGTTTCCAAGGAGAAATCTGCTTTCTGTCTCATAGTTGGCTGTCTGCCTAGATGAATGCAAGACAAGAACACTCTATACCAACACCATTGTATCTTCCTCCTTCTCACTGGCATCTGGAAGAGATTCCTCACCAAGCCCTCAAAATGATACCAACTACTTTATTTACCTGGAGCCCCTTCCCAGGAGCCTGGTTATATTTTTTCTCTAGCTCTTGTCTCATTTGAAGGAAGAGGTAGTAACCTCCTGGTTTAGAAAATGTCCCTAATTTTACTTCTTCTTCCAGGGGTCCAAAAATATCCTCCAGCAAGTCTGAGCAACGAGCTGATGAGACATCCATATTCTTCTTAATAAAGGCATCTCGCTTGGCTACCAGCAGGTTCTGGGTAAGGACAAAAATCACAAGATGGTTGAGAGGTGAGAGATAACACAGCAGACTACTGGAGAAGGTCTAAATGGGGACAGGCTCTTCATTTTATCGGGAGAATCTCCCCAAGGAGTTGGGGTGCTGGCTATAGAATCTGACACTTCAAATTTGGTTCCTGAAGGGCTTTATCCCTGTTTTCCTGCTTCAGAGATATTCCCAGAGCACAGGTATCACTTCTCAGGAGAAAAGCCTTTATCTATTCAAGTCTTTAATTGAAGGAATATGTAGAGCTAGGCAGGCCTGTGTGGACTTCCTGAACTCAATTCTTTGAGGTTTCATGACCTTGTAATTAGTGAACTAAAGTTTCCTTGTCTATAAGGATAGAGTAACAACACCAGTCTCAAGAGGTCTCTTGTCAGACTGTGTGAGGAACTCTATAGAATTACCCAGAAAAGGGTAATGGGCTATGTAATGCCCTTTAATGTGGGAATATTCACCTGTATTTTCTCACCATTTAGCCAAGAAAATACTGAAGATTATGTAAAGAGCACGTTAGAGTTTGGAAAATATAACAAGAGAGCGATCTCTCCAAATGACATTAAGAAAATTCCTAAATGGAAGCTCTCTTATCTCCTTTAGATTAGAGAGCAGTCAATTTTCTCTTCACATTGATTATACTGTTTTATCAGAACCTCTGGATGAAATCACATGTCCTTTGTAAAATCCTGCCTTTGTAATCCAAAAAGCATTGCCACTGGTCAAACAACAAAACATCTTATGATTAGTTTCTCATTACCAGTGGGAAATGCAACAATGATATATTCCTTAAGAATACAAACTACATTAGGATGAATATGATTAAAAACACTCAAGGAATGAAAAATATATAATGAAAAAGCAAATAAATGATCCTTTGTAAATGCACTTGTGCAATTCCCTCAATGGCTAAGAACACAGCTCTCAGAAGTATCTAATATTTCAATAATTACTATAAATATGTGTGCATCATTGAGTGTCACTGCCTTGGAGACTAAGAAAAAATACTCATCCCTTAAATGGTGCCTGTCTTTCTTTGTCTTATGATTTCTGGGTACCACACCTACCCCTAATTCTGTCTGGAACTTTTGGTCTACATCCTTGAAAGAATTCTTCAGGAAGACCTCAATGGCTTCACTCTCAATTGGGCTGTGCAGGTCCAGCAGCTCCTGGAGGGTTTCTGTGGGCATGTGGATCTTCTGATCCATCTGTTCTTCATAGTGGGTGATGGCCTTTTGCACTGCAGCTGAGTTCTCTATCTGGGCCAAAGTCAGCACAGCATTCTCCATGCAGGGGAGAGACCCGCTGCTGATGGCACCAACATAGGTCTGCACCAGGCTCTTTAGACCTACAAAAGTCAAAGTTAAGAAAATGGCTGTCAGTTAGTAGACTGATCACAGCGTTTAGAAGTGTTTAGAAGTCTCTAAGAAAAAGCAGCAATATCATAGTTTATTAACCATGAAGTCCAGAGGATATAAAATGTACCCCTCTGCTTTGGGCTTCCTTAATTTGTTCGAAAGATAGATGTTGGATTCTGTGGCTTCTAATACTGGGCAAGGAGAGCTGTGATGTTAAATCCAGTTCCTTTACTAACCCTCCTTCCCCTTTCCCCATTTCCTTTCTTTCCTTGAATTCATTTGTCCTTTCATTCTTAATCAATTAAAAAAAGCAAAAATGAAAAAAATGAGAGGTTTGTCACTTCTGCTGACTTCATTGTTGTGGTTTTTTTTTTTTTTAAATGCTGATGCCTTCTTCTCCTATCTCTGGCTATATAATGACAGACCAACCCAGATACTCTCCCACTAACTGTACATTGATGAGGGGGATCAGCTAAGTTTTCTCAGAGCTTTGCTGACAGACTAAAAACATCACACTCCAGGTATGTGCCCTGTCCTTTGGAGAACCATAACATGTTATATGCAGAACACTCAAGAGAGCTAGTCATATAGACTAGAAAGCTTTACATCCCTGCCTGCCAAAATCTCCATAGATCTTTGAACCCATGGTGATGTCCTTAAATCATATCCCTGTCCTTTCAGGACACCATCCTTCCACACTTCTTCAGTGGGGCACTCTCTCTCATCCACTCTCTTCTTTCAGTCAACTGACTCTCATTTTCTTGAAGTTGCAAAGTTGTGATTTATTCTGTTTCTTCTTCTGTTATGTTACCCTCTGTCCTTCTGGATGACTCTTACCCATTTTCATCTACTCCTTACCCATCAGCTTAAAGAACAGCATGTTCTCTGCCCCTAGCAACTTAAGTTCCACTGGCCTAAACACCTGACTCTCAAGTAACAGCTCCTTATTTTTATTAATTATGTGAATTGTTATATATCACTGTGAATTTGGGGGTTTGTTTGTTTGTTGCCTTGGAAATATTGTGTTGGAAGGATGATGGAAAGCACATCTGTTCACCTCTCATTATACTCAATAATTGGCTCTTTAAAGTCATTACTAAACATTTTGTTTGTACATGAAAGTTTTAGCCCTTAGTGGCAAACTCCATAAATATGGTATTTTCACTTTTCCTGACTTTTATTAATCCTTTTTATACATGGGAACAATGAGAAGGCTTTTAGGATTGAATTAGGTTCTAGCCATTTTCTCTTTTTCCCTTTTGCTATTATAGACATGAGATGGTGAGAAATGGCTTTAATTGCCCAGTAAATTCTACCATGTGATACATGCACTACATTTTCAATGGCATCAACTAATGATGTTTAGTCTAGTTGAAGTGGCTCCCTGAGTATCCTCTATAGTGAGAAAGAAGGGAAGTCAAGGTGAGAAGTAAAAAGAATGACTTACGTGGCCCGTTGACTATGATGCCACCAGACAGAGTCTTGACAGAAGAGTAGCTCAAGATGTATGAGGTGAATTCTGCAACTTGTTCTACAAATTCACGACACAGCTCCTCCTCCCGCAGAGTCTCCAGTTTGCTAAGTTGCTTCTTCTGAGCAGGCCTGTCAAAGATGAAGCACTTCCTCTTTGGAAAGAATTTCCTGATGCACAGTCGAGGCTCATTAAAGCTTTTAGTTTTCTTATCAGCTCCTGCAAGAATTAGAATTAGATGCAATAAACTTCCAATGAATTATTGCTATATATGACTCTTCTACTTCCGTAACTTTCGCAAAGCCTAGGTAAGCCGTAAAAAAGCTAATGAAGAACGAGCAATACAAAAACTTAAAGTAATGGGAAAGAAAACACCCTTTCTCTAAGAAGATGTAGCTTGTGAAATTTCAAATGGAGTCCAAGTGATTCTGCTAAGCTGTGTTTTCATTTCCTATAACACCAGTTAGGATAACACTGCTACAAACTCAAGACTTTTGCCAACTGGGAAGAGATGACATTTATGAAATTGTTTTCCGCTCATTTCAGAACATTTCACCAAGTCCAGGTACCTTTTTTCAGGGTCAGTGAATGTTCCAGGTACTCATCAGAAGTGATGGGTTTTCCGTTAACCTCCAGCTCGAGGGAGAAATCTCTCAGAGTCCACACAAAGGTTGGAAAGAAGCCCACAAAGTTAGCGGAATCATCTATCCCACTCTGATCAGGTGATGACTTTGACTTGATGAGATCAGTCAGCTCTGTCACATAGCTGGCATGCGAAGTTAAGAAAACTAGAAAAACATGTTTATCATTTTATGATAAATATTCTACCAGTGCTTCCCCAAATCAATGTGTTTTTCTTGTTTGTTTGTTTGTTTAGCTGTGTTGGTCAGTTTTTGTCAATTTCACATAACTACAGACACTTGGGAAGAGTGATTAAATTCCTTAATTGAGAAGTAACCTCTAGCAAGGACTGTGGACATGTCTGTGGAGACATTTTCTCAACTACTGATTGATGCAGGAAGGCCCAGCCCACAATATGTGGTGCCATCCCTATGCAGGTAGTTCCAGGCTGTATAAGAAAAGTAGCCTAGCAAGTACATGAAGCAAGAAGAAATCCTTCAAGATCTTTGCTCTGGCCTCTACATCTTGGTTTGTGCATTATCCTTGATGATAGACTGTAGCGTGTAAACCCTTTCATCTCCAAGCTGTTTTGGACCATAATGTTCATCACAGAAATAGAAAACAAACTAGGACATTAGCTTATTCATTCACAGGATTCAATCATTCACCAACATCTATTGAGTCTCTACTATAAATCAGGCAATCCCAGGGAATACATTTTTAAATTAATGAATGAATGCTACCATCATAGAGTTTATGGTGTAACAGATAAAAACAGAAACAAAAACAATAAGTAAATTATTTCAAAATCTCAGATATTTACTACCATCTTCTTGTAGCAAAATGCCTTAGCCTAAAGGCTAAAGAATAAATGTATGTGTCTAGTTACTACGAGATCTTCATGTGCCTTGTGCAGTACTTGTTAGCAGAAATGTAAAAGAATTAGAGGATCCATCCCTGAAAGCCCCAGTGGAGACGCTGGAGAGATGGGTCAGTGGGTAGGAGCAGTTCATGTTCTTGCAGAGGACCTGAGTTCAGTCCCCAGTACCCATGTCCAAAGCCTGCAATTTGGGGAAATTAAAGTTTCAGGAAATGTGATCCTTCTAGTTTCAGGAAGCAGCTCATATGCATCAACACACACATGTTGGGGTCCAGGATGTGCCTCACATACCACACGAACGCTGATCTCAGTCAGACCAGGATAGTTTATAGAGCATACACCCCAGGACTGGTTGGCCAGGAACTGAATCATGACATTGAATTCAGGTTCTAAAGGGTTTTTAAGACAAAAATCTACAAACATCTGTGTCAAGTTATTTCACCAATCAAGATTTCAGGAAAGGAGGATTGCCTTAGGGACATGTCTTTGCTGTATACTTATCCTCCTCCCATTGGTTGGGTTATTCAGCTGTGGCAGTGTGGGGCAGTAAGTTGTGCACATACAGCCTGGTCCCTGGACGAGCACAGGCCTTGAACCCTGGTGACCCTAAGGTACAGCAGGTGTTCTGCCACGCCTCCAGGGCCCCTGGCTCCTGTCACAGCTACAGCCACCCATAGGCCCCCTCCCCCACAGAGAGTTGTGTGGCCATTAGTCACATAGGCAATGTCCCAAACTCCTGGTATTCTGTCTGGACTCCATCCCCACAGTTACCTGGCAAAAGCCAGGTATGCTCCTCCCCACAGTTACCTGGCAACAGGCAGGTAGCTCCTGACCACTATAATAGGGGCTGCTTGCTTCTTCCTCCCTCTCTTACACTCTTGCTCTTACTTTCTTACTCTCACCTCTTGCCGTCCTGCTCCCCCCAAAATCCCCCCTCTCTCCACATGGCCATGTCCAGCCTCTGCTTCTCTACTCTTTTCCCTCTCTCTGCCTTTCTACAATAAACACCTTAAAACCATGAACTGCCTCTTCTCATCGGGACCCACACTGCTGGAGCAATGGAGCAGGTCCTCCTCCAAAGAGCTGCATGTCTAACCTCCTGCAGGAGCCCTCCCTGTGTTCCCAGCCATGGCTTCCACCATCCTAAGCCAAGCCACCGATGAGCAAGCCAAGGACTCTTATCCCACAATAACCAGCTGGAGCCCTCTTCCTTCCCTTCATCCCCAGGCCAGAGTCTGGCTGCTGATCCCCCACTCTCTTCTCAGGTCTTCTGAAATATAAAACTGCATGAGAGCATGAGAACTTGTCTACCTTGGCCTCTGTGCACTCCTGGGGACCCTGAGCCAATTCTGGCAGGTTCCACAGGGACCCCAGTCTGCTCCTTCCCCAGAGCAGGAGGGGAGGGTCCTGCATGCCCACCCACCAGGGCCATGGGGTTGAGCACAGTCAAAACGTTCCGTGTCTACCTCCATGAGTGGCTCGAGCCCTGTGGTTAGATAGACACAGGACCCCATTTTTGACTCACATGGTAGGGGACTTGCCTTGTCAAATATTCATGTCTTAATTTGTCTACCAGGATGAGACTTGTTTCATCTTTATGTCTTAACTTGCCAACCAAGATGTGTTAGCCATGTACTGGTCTCTTTCTGCCAAGTAGGATGTCAGGTCCCTGGGAGGTCTTGGGAACTTATTCACTAGACCACTACTCAAAATGTAAGTCTTATTCTAAGTAGTTTCTTATATTGGTGCAGGTGTCTGTCTTATGTTGGCGTCCATTCCAGGGGCAGCTTATAAAGACAAATACTATACAATCTTATACATAGGTCAGCAAGTGTTGGTTGTTGTTTCAGGTCCAAGATTATTGTGGGTAATTATACAAAGCAGTCCTACTGTCGTCTATCATAATTGGTTTCCAAGGGCACAGAACATAACAGAATATCTAGTTAACCTTGGCATTCAAAAGTTTCCTAGTAACAGCAGAAACATATGAAAAAGTTTTCTTATAGTAGACTATCTAGATAACAGTTACCTAGGCCTTAACAACACAATTAATAGTAATGAAATGAAATATCTGAGACTTCTGTTTGGGTAACATTCTTCCAGATAGTAGTCAGAATTTCTGTGATAGAATGAGTGTGTATGTAACACGTGTATGAACTCCACTGCATAGGGTAAAATCACTAAGGAAATAAGTGGCAGAATATATAAGTTTGAAGGCTAAAGTAAGAAGTTTTAAGATTTTTTTCTACTAAGCAGGAAGCCAGCAGTGTATTTTGAGAGTAGAGAAGATAGATATGGCAGTATTTCAAAAAGTCACCCTACTGGAATTCCATCCAACAGGTGAGACTCTCCGGGAAGAGCATTAGACCTAGAAACAATGAGCAAGGTAGTGAGACTGGGCTATAGGGAAACAGCTCTGCTGATAAGAGTTTTAAACATATGTGAGAGAATCCTTTCTAGGATATGAAGGAAAGGATCAAGATGAAGTATTAAGCAGAGGAACTTTGTGGGACATGTGGGAATGTGCCATAATGGGAAAAGTTGGGGAATTGTTTTTGTAAATTTTGAGATGAAATCATCTCTTAAAGATCTATATGAATATGAAAAAATTGAATTCTCTCACAGTTTTAAAGGGAAATTTGATAGTGACTGAAATATAAAGTGCACAGAAACCCATCAGACAGAATAATATTGCCCAGGGATTAGGAGGAAAGAATGAAGAAAAGTGCAGGAAGCGATGAGCTGTGACATTCAGAGTCCTCAAAGGCAATGGACCAGTTAGCCAGAGAGGGAAGTGGAATATTAGTAAATGATGAAGTTCTAGATCAAGAAGCAAGTGGTTCTGAAAAGAATTGATGTTTGAAATGTGGCTGAGGGATCAGATAATCTGACTTCTGATTGAGCATAGTATCCATAGTATCCATAGAAGGCAGTATGATACCTGAGGTTAAGTTCATGGATATGAATGGCATTGATAGTGACTTAGGGTTGGTAATTGGGAAGGGAGAGGAAGGAATGATATGAGGAGGAAGAACCAGGAGAGAATAGTGAAAGTCAGTGTCTACTGGCTAACAGTCTCCAAACAGCAAGACATAAAATCTTCAGCAAGGAAGACTTTTTGGGCTAGGCCTAGGGGTTTGATAAAAGGAGGTGGTGTGGTTTGAGGGTACTGGCTTCAAAGGACACCATGTTTCTGATGGCAGAGGATGAAAAAGTGACTAAGCTGTAGATTGCAGAAACATTAATAACTGACACTGGAGGTACAGCTAAAGAGTAATCTCCAGCTCAGACCCCTTGATGAGTTTGCAAGATAAATATTACCTATAGCATTCAGTGGGCAGTCAGGATGCTACTAACATTTAGAGATAATGATAACACTGACTATTGAGAACATGGGTTCTGAATCATGTTGAAGATTTGGACAAATGCAGGATACCGAGCCAGATAGGGATGCTCTCAGCAGTGTACCACTCTTTCTAAGGCAATATATGATGTAAGATGTTTGAATTTGTAGTGAAAAGTGAGGCAAACTCACATGAGGAGAATCAGGGATTTGTTAATGAGAGACTTGAAAATATTAAGGTCCTTGTCTGCCTATCTAACTGATGTCATATTGATGCTGTTGTTTCTAGGTTTAGGACGATGCTAGAGAACACCAAAAGGATACTGCAGCTGGTCCATGGCCTGCTGGTTGATGGTTCCTATGCTGTTGTAGATGAAAGTGCTGCTGAGGAGGACGGCCAAGGCAAAGATCCAGCAGTCATTCTGGTTGTCACCCTACAGGTCAGTGAGTGAAGAAGAGCGACTAAGAGACTGTCCATCAAATGGCCTTTATCTGTCCCCCCATCAGCTATGACATCAAAGGTAAGTCATTTCTTCTACATAATAAATTTGTACCTGTACAATGATTTTATGAATCTTAAATTTATGTTGTATAATTCAAATACAACAATGTACATCCATGTATATGAGAGTATGAAGGACATTCACACTTACAAGTCATAATATTGGTCAGTTACAAAAATCTAAACTGGCATGCTGGGCTTCACTCACAGAACATGTTATGTATGGTAAGGGCCATTTTAGCACTAGTGACAGTAAGGTCTTTCAATAGGAGTTTTCTTTGTCTCAGATAGTAACTCATGATTCTCCATAAACAATGATATTGTTGAAGATCTTGCACTGTCATTCTCTTACTGACAGTCCTTTGTGGAAATGACTATTTTTAAAAAACATATTTTATTAATTCTTTGATAATTTGCAACACTGTACTTGCATCATGGTCCCACACTGAATAGTTGGCCATGTTTATAACACATATAGGCAAGTTCAAGTTGTCATTACAATCTCAACCAAAACATTCTACTTTGATTTGACAGAAGAATGAGTCAAATATTGTTAGCTATCATTTAAAGGCTGATCCGCTATTCTCAGCTCTTAGACAAACTTGAAGAATAGTACATACATCTAAAATTTCAGAAGCATAAATGCAGGAATGGGGTGTGTACTGCAAGGTGAACTCTTGACAAGTTACAAGTAGCATCTGAAAGATTTGTATTTTTATTTTTTACCTTCTCAACATCTTCAAGGCCCTCAGTGTCAAGCAGAACCAGGGTTTGCCCTGCCTTCTTGGGGTGAGGCACACACCACATCCAGATGCCCTTGGTGTGAGACTGCACAGTGGAGCCCAGGGAGAAGCCTGCAAAGCAGAATGGGCATGGGATGGGCAGGGCAGTCAATGAAGGTGCTTCATGATATTGAGTTGAAAAATAACATAGTTACATTTGAAAAAGAAAACGACTTCAAGTATTGATTGAACTCCTAGCCTAGAAATAGGGGATTTGTAATATCTAATATTGATCAATATATTCATTTCTTAGAGCTAGATACTTGTTTCTCCTATGTTGACAGTCTAGAAAATGTTTTATAATTCATTCCTAAGGAAGTTAGCCAGGTGGTGGTGACCCACACCTTTAATCCCTGCGTTTGGGAGGCAGAGGCAGGCAGATCTCTGAGTTCAAGGCCTGACTATCTATAGAGCAAGTTCCAGGACAGCCTGGACTATGGAGAAACCTAGTCTATAAAATAAAATTAAAAAAAAAAAGAAGTTAACTTTCTCAATGTATTAGTTCTTTCTCTAAACCACACCTACTATACCTTTCAGTTGGAAAGCAAAGGTACTGTTTAAAGACCCAATGGGTAAGGATGACTCAACAGCAAGAAGTTCCACTGGTGGTAGGCAGTATCCTTCCCTAGTCCTCCTCTCTCTGACACTCTTTCCTCACATCTGCTTTCAGGATGCTGGTGACATGAGTGAACAGAAGGAACCAAGCACAGATTTGTTGGTGGCACTCACCTGTCCTCTTCCCAGCCAGCTTGTTCATCAGGTAGGATTTGCCTGTGCGGTAGAGGCCCACGATTGCCACCACCACCACAGGCTGTGTAATGGCAGAGAGGATCCTCAGAGCCTCCTGGTTGATCACTAGTTGAGCTTCAGTGTTCTCAATGAGGCACATGGGTTCCGACATGTGGATCTCTGAGGCCATGTCCAGGGTGGTTTCTTTTTGTCTCTAAGAAGAAGATAAATTGGACTGCAATTTCTAGTCAGTTAGATGAAGTAAATATTATGTACTAAAATTTTCCTTCTCTGAAATGTACACTTCTAAGAGTTTTGGAGCCCTGCATGGCTGTCCTATAGATTGTTTTACTATTTCTATTTAAATACAACTAATTTGAAGTTCATTGAGGACCAGAAAAGTTAATGTACTGGGTTCAAAAGGTGACATATACTATTTCCCCAGCTTTGTCCAATCTCAGAACCCTCCATATCCTGAGTGTAGTGGCTGACTGGGTTTGCAGCATTTATACAACAGCCCTAATGAGGCTGCATGCCTTATACTTCCTCTGCTTCTTAACGCCCCTTTTCTGCTTCCTGATCTAATGCAGGATCCCTGCTTTATCCTCACATCTCTTCAGCTTCTTCTCATCTTCAGTAGCTCCTCAATCTTCCTTTATCCTCCCTTCCTTTATGGCTTAGAGGAGTATATAGCAGTTACCTTGTAGAGTACCCTTCAGTTAGATAATTTTTTAGTTTTTTTCCTTAATGTTAACTTGACTAGTATATACAAGGTAAGAAGGTCATAGAATTGTTACTTTGCAATCATCACTGATCAAATCAAAGGATGGATGGTGTGAACATGACTTGCTCTGATAGTACTCTTTTGAATACAGTCTCTTGATTAAGGGGCTACCTGCCAAGAACTATTTACTATTTTGTAATCAAAATTACCACTTGAACAGCAAATAAATACTTAGAAAAAAATGTCTAGGGTTTAATCAGCAGAGAAATACAAGTGAAAAATGCATTGAGGTTCCATCTCACCCCACTGAGAATAATCCTGCACTAAGAAAACAATAACAAGTGCTTCTAAGGGTGTAGAAATGAAAGAGTTATGAATTGCAGCTAAGAATGTTAACTGCTGGCTGGGCGGTGGTGGCCCACGCCTTTAATCCCAGCACTTGGGAGGCAGAGGCAGGCAGAATTCTGAGTTCGAGGCCAGCCTGGTCTACAAAGTGAGTTCCAGGACAGCCAGGGCTATACAGAGAAACCCTGTTCCGAAAAACCAAAACAAACAAACAAACAAACAAACAAACAAAAGAATGTTAACTGCTGTGGCTACAGGATGGAGGTTCCTCAAAAACAACAAGAACTACCAAATGACCAAATACTGCTTCTGTGTGTGTGTGTGTGTGTGTGTGTGTGTGTGTGTGTATGTAGATATAGGTGTATATACATATAGTATTGTGATACATATAGTATTGTGTAGGTACAGATGTGTGTGTGTATATAATACATATGTATATATAGATATATATATGTATAAATATAGATGTGTATATCTGTGTATGAATATATATATATGTATATATATGTGTATATATATATATATATTTAAAGCAGCCTTTAGAAAGACACTCAGCACATACAACTTCACTATACTTCATGTAGTTTCATCATTACTTTCAGCATCTATTAACAATTCAAGTTTATAAATTAACCACTTTAGCATTTGCTTACAGAGGACTGTCTACTCTTATCATACTGCATATTTATTAATGGGGGCTCAACAGCAAGTAGAAGTATTGTTCCTACTTGCATTCATTCATTCATTCATTCATTCAGTTGCATCAGTATGGACTGCTAAGTACTTATTATTTCATTCCTTGTAACTTAGGACTTTGTGACCATTCCTTAGTTTGTTGCCTGGCTTGTTCCCTGTGTTCACTGAGGCTCCCTCAGCTGGATCCCGTGCTTGGCTGGTAGACTTCCATGACATTCCCAGTGCTGTGGTACTCTCTACCAGCACACAGTCTTCCAGACACAGCTCATATTTTTCCTATGTTACCCTAGAGTTGAGAATTCCTCCCAAAGGTTTGGTTTCTTTCAGTGCACAGTGGTATTTATGCCACAAATATCACATGGAGTATATGCATTGCTTTAAGGTGAACCAGTATCTTCTGGAACATGATATAGTCTTTGAACTCATAAAGTCACAGCAGCTGTGGCTGCCTATAGAAAACCTGCATAAAGGCGGGTGGTTAGTGGCACATGCCTTCAGTCCAGCACTTGGGAAGCAAAGGCACATGGATCTCTGAGTTTGAGGACAGCCAGGTTTACACAGTGAGTTTCAGGACAGCCAGGGCTACACAGACACACTATTTTGAAAACAAAACAAAAGAAAAAAGAAAACATGCATAAAATCCAGCAATCAAAATTCTACCATAGATTGGTGAGAGTACCGGGAAGCCCAGAGCATAACTGAGATGATAATGGCAGTTAATGGCTGCTACAGACTCCAGGGTTGGTTTTCTTCAGTAAATGGCCCCTGTTAAGTTACCGGAATTCCACTAGGTGGCCTTATGCCCACGTTTCAATGAGCTGCAGTGACTTGATTAAATAAGGACATGAAACTGAGTGAGGGATGGGTGGTAGAAGATGGAGGAAAGAGTAGGGAATATACACACAATCAAAAACACATGACATATATGATGTTCTCAAGGAATAAATAACGTGTGTGTATTCAAAATAGTATACACAAAGATATTGTAGCTCAATAGATTTTCAGTGGGGGAACTGTCTCTTTTTATGAATTCCAAGCAGCCTAACTTATTTAGGTAGACACTGGCAACAAGTTCAGGAATTTTGTCTGAGTATCATTAAATAGTAAGAATGATCTAAAATGGTACCGAGAAAGCAATATGAACCTCAAAACATTTATGCTCTCAGTGTGAAGTCTTCTTTCCCAGAGTTTAATTAATTTGCCCTAGTAGGGACAGGGACATCTAGGGTAAAGTCTGCCTCTGTCACCTAGCCCTGGGCCACACACATCTGTGCTGGTTTCAGCCTCCTCTTGTTAGGGTAAACCAGCAGTCTGGTAAACAGTTTTCCACCCCTGCCTCTGTCTTACCTGAAGAGAAATCCTTTAGAGAAGAATCAGCCTTTCAATGCAGGTCAGCTTTGCCTCTGAGTCTGGCTGCAGAGTGCTCTGTCCTCTCTCACAGGCACTGTGACATAGACCCAGTAGAAACCAGGGAAGTTCCAGATTTTTGCCAGAGAACTTGTGAGGAGATCGCTCTTAATTTATGTTTAAGACAGTGAAAGTGAAACTAAAAGAGTTCCTAACTGGGGTGGGGGTGGAGGGATGACTCAACCAGCCCAGCAGGAGTGAGGGGTCTGCTCTTGGGAGGAGGGTCTCAGGACTTCTCAGGTAGAGATTGATAAATGGTGCCATTTCTTGTGGGTGTTTCAAAATGCAGGGTGAAAAGGGTGTGGTTTTGAAATCATTCTCTTATGTTTCAGTCCTTTTTTGTCCATTAGTGTTTGTTTTGTGAAGTTGCCAGCCCCACTGTGTTACACAAAGTTAGCAAGCAATTGTGCAATTCAGAAGTGGACATGAATCGTTTAAAAATCATTTCTCTGTACTGTGAAAGAATAAAAATAGAACGAAAAAGGTGAGAATTTGGAGGGACAAGGAGAGAGAAAGGAAGAAGAAAGAGAAGGGGGAGGCAAAGAGAGGGAAGGAGGGAGGAAGAAAAATCACTGAAAGTGAAAGTGAATCTGAGTTCCTTTAAACATGTCAAATGCTGGGAAATCAGCTAGCTTGTTTGTTAGTTTGTTCATTTGTCTTTTTGACTAGAATAATCGCTATTAACATTATGTACAATCCCACAACAATTTTAGCACCACTTAAATATTTTCAATCATGTAGAATTTAAGAGTAAACAAAAGAGATTTCTTTTTTCTTTTTTTTTTTTTTTGTTTTTTTGTTTTTCTGGTTTTTTTTTTTTGTTTGTTTGTTTTGTTTCTAAGCTTAAAGGGGTGGAGTTTCCAGTCATTTGTAGTATGTTTCCTTAGAAACAAGTGAGTCAGAGTCCTGACCCTAAACCACTGAGTGTAAATAACATCTCTCAGAGGCTGAGGGAAGCCACTGTCAAAACTGAGACAGACATCTGTGAGTCTCTGAGCTAAAGCTGGGAATGACCATGGAGTTGACAAGCCACTGGTACTGTGGCTGTGAGAAGTGTCCCAAACTGTGTTTTGAAGCTCTGAAGATGTCTAATTAATCCTTATGCTGATCTACCCACGGACTAGTACTTAAAACCTTCCAGGGACTTAACACAAATAAGACAGTAGGTCAGACTTTGAGTACAAGTGTTGAATTCTTCTACAAGCACACATGATACAAGCATGCATTCAAAAGTATACTACAGAAACACTATACCCTCCACTATTATGCTATAAGTTAATGTACCACTAGAAGTGTTTTTTTAAAGCCCTGGGTTTAAAACACTATACCACCACCAGAAAAATATTTATGCAGAAATTATCTTTGTGTTTCTGTATTCCACAAGAGTGAAGAGCCCTATGACTGTGACATTTCCTTTGTGTGGTACTGTTATTCTGAATGTTCAGCTGCAGAGCTGAACCCCTCATCATTGGGCACCTATGTGACAGCTAAGAGTCTTCTAATGACCTCCCCTCTTACAGAAATTTAGGAGAGGCATTTCTTACATTATGAACAATGTACAGCATGCACTTGAAACAATTATGGTAGGCTTGATCATTTTTATTAACAGCTTTCACTTAACCCGTGCTTCTGCCACATTGTAGAAGGCATTTATCCTCAGAGATATGCAAATCATGTCATAGCAGCAAAAGAAAGATAAAAATGAAGGTTGGTTTCACAAGAGGTGGCACTGTGATCATGAGCCTCACAGGAATAGAACGAAATTTATTTTGAGTTCTCCATTCTGTGATTGTAGAAGTCATTCTAAAACTCTTATAAGGAGAAAGTGTTTTTAGAAAATAAAAAGAGAGATTATTAAGGAAACACAGTAGGCTGGAGCATGAAAGAAAACAAGAAGTTCTCTAAATGGGGGAGGTGCAACTCCCACTCACCTATGCATTCTGTCTGGAGGGAAATTTCTCCCACTCTCCAATGAGTTTCTCTGCTCTCCCAGCAGCCACAGAGCCTTCCCACATTGAGCACTGCCCATTGTCTACCCTGGGAACCAATGTCTGCAGACATCATGAGACCCTAGGAGCTGTGTCCTATGGTTATGTTCAGACTTTTATCATGTTTACAACATGCCAATCCCAGCTTAGGGCAAGCTACATCTTTGAATTCCTTATGAGCACATGACTAAGAATATCCAGAAAGGGTATGTGTGAATCAAAAAGGTCTTAACCGAACAGAGGTGCCATATCACTGTGTTGTAAAAACCAATCCCAACAATACAATTTAGTATGTCTACAGAGTCCATGTTTACAGTATCAAATATAAGACCGATTAAAAATCACATGAATCTTTACTTCTAACACAAACATGAACTGAGTCACCTCATAAGCCAAACATTCTTTTCACATATAAACTCCACTTTGTGAACTTTATTTCTCGCTTCTTCCTAATAAAGTGTCACTGTGTTCAAGTCTCATTCAGTGCCAAGCTGTGTCACTGTCCAAAGCTGTGTCCAAAGTTTATTCCTTGATGAGTGGAAACAGGGTAGAGAGCTTTAGTCTGTTCAAATTTTAAAGTATGGAGCATGGTGAAGGTGGAGGCATGTTCTTGATTTTCTCTATCTCTTGACGTAGTTGCAAGCTCTCATTCTGGAATCCTTCCTTGAGAAGTCTTTCCTGTTCCTAAAATGGAGATGGAATTTGAACTCAGAAGGCATCTCACATTCCTCAGACTCTCACAGACTCTGCTTTGGTAGATACACTGAACCCTGCGGGGATTTTGACATTTTTCTGAAAAGTCTTTTTTTTTCTTTAACTTCCATAATTTCTCTCCCCTGTCTTGTACACACACACACACACACACACACACACACACACACATTTCTTTCTCCAGCTTTAGAAATGTAGACTGACAGTTTTGAACACCAGTTCCCTAATGCACTCAGGCCCAGTTCTTACTTCCTTAGATTCATGGAAAACACAATTTTGTATAAAATCAGCACCAGCTTGCCTGTTGTTCTTTGCCTCATCTCTGACACATGCTGTACAAATTCTCAAACACATGAAAGAAGGTGATAAAGAGGGCTTAATCCAACTGGAATGTCACTACCTGAATCGGAATCAGGGCAGGTGTTCAATCAGGGGATTTACTACTTGTCCCAGTTGTAGTAACCAAGACAGAAGACGTATTGAAGCAAGCGGGTCTTCAGTGCTCAGGCAGTTTCATTAACAACAATGGAGGCTTAGTGTAGATGTGGAGGAATGGCCAGAAAACAAGATGTTATGGGCAATTTGAGCATTTGACCACTTTGTTTAAACATTTGAGACTGACTCTACTCTTTAAGATGCTTCCAGAGTTAAGAACATTCTAGGCGTGGCAGACACAAAATTTCTACTGATCTCATTCAATATAAAAAAATTAAAAGCTGAATACTGTGTCATAGAATATGATGCAAAAACCCATTTTACATGTAGATATTACAATTACTCTATTTAGCACAGGAGAAAATAATAGTCCTTGATAAGTTAGTTGAGGATTCTATCACAGAAATCCTAGATAACACCTGAGAAGAATTTGCAATTCAAATCTACAGTTTAATAGACATACCCTGGTAAAGAGCTTCATTTGGCAATAAGCAGACTTAAAGACCAATAATAGTTAGGAAAAAGAGCAGTACGGAGATGAGAATATACTACAGTTTGTGAGCGATATTCTGCCATTGGGGGATGGTATGTTATTTATTGCCCTTGGATTGAGAGTGGGGAGGATGGAGCACAGGTCTCTATTCATAACTCATTCAAGCTTAGACCTTGTGAACCTAATGCCTCAGCCTCCCCATATACATTGTTGATTGGAACACCCAGAACTGAAAATTTAAATGGTGCAGCCAACTCTGCTGGCCCCTATAAGGCCTGCCTAACAAAAACCGTCCAGGTCCACAGAAGAATAAAGAACCAGGTAAAGGGCTGTAAAAGAGTTCTCCAAGAAAATGTACCCAAGAAACAGGCTGGAGTGGTCACTCCCATATCTAATACAGTAGACTTGCAACCAAAATTAATCAAAAGAGATGGGAAGGACACTTCATACTCATAAAAGGAAAAATCCACCAGAATGACTTCTCAATATTGAACATATATGCTCCAAATGCAAGGGCACCCACATTCGTAAAAGAAACATTACTAAAGCTTAAACCACATATCAAACCCCACACATTGATAGTGGGAGACTTCAACACCCTACTTTCACCAAAGCACATGCCATCAAGACAGGAACTAAACAGAGAAATAATGAAAACGAGGTTATGAATCCAATGGACCTAACAGTGAGGGGGATCATTACTCATATCGCATTCATGGACCATTTTGACCATTTCCTATCTATCCTAGGTGGAAGGTATTCTGCTTCTGAAGTTCTGCAGCTGATCAGCCTGACCTAGTCCCTTAAAGATGGCTTCCCCAGTCTCCAGTTGGCACTTCAATGTGACACAGTAGGAGGCCAGGTAAAGCTTCTTGGGGGAGGGAGGAATTGTGCTTCTCTAAGTTGAAGTCTCAGGGAGAAAGGGGGAGGGGGATTTATCTTTGAGCTTTGTCTTGCACAACTCTAGGAGCTTGTGTTCACATAGTAAAAGCTCACTGCAAGTTTGCATATTCAGATAATTAATTTAAAAACAGGTTATAACAGAGAATGCCTACATACATATACACTAGGAACAATTATCTGCCTTAACTTTCTTCTTGCAGGGTCCTGGGAAGTTTAAAACTATAACTGGGCCATCCTTGAAGTCTTGTTTTGACAAACTCAGTCAATATTTTATCTCCTGTTTTTGCTTCTGGGTCCTGTGGTGTATATCTTCTTTATGACCTTTGTTTAATGATTTCTGTAACACCTTGGAACATGCCCTAAGTCTTAGAAGTCTGCTGTTATCTCAGAAGCAATTAAGAAGTCCTGTTGTAGAAGGAACTGGAATGTATCTGCAGATGTTGCCATTTGGAATCATGTGTAAACCTTTCATGGTATTTGTTTCTGCAGAATAAATGCTCTTTTGTCTATGTGTACTAGCTGAGTCTGGGTTCATCCTTCAGTGATTTTCATATCTATAGAACTTTTCACCCAAACACAAAAGAGTATTTTTATATCAATACTTCATGAAACCTTCTCCAAAATAGACAATATAGTGGCTCACAAAGCAAGCATCAACATATATAAGATAATTGAAATAACTTCTTGTATCTTATCAGACCATCATGGATTAAAGTTAGACTTTAACAACAACAGAAACAACAGAAAGCCTAAAAACTAATGGAAATTGAACAACTCCCTACTCAATGATCACTTGGTCAGGAAAGAAATAAAGAAAGAAATGAAAGACTTCCTAGAATTCAATGAAAATATAGGCACAACCTATCCAAACTTATGTAACAGGGTTGGCAGGGTTAAAAGTTTCCTTAAAAGTTCATAGCCCTGAGTGCCTTCATACAGAAATTAGAGAATTCTCATACTAGCAATTTAAAAGTACACCTTAAAAGTCTAGAAAAAAGAAAGCAAACACACCCAAGAGGAGTACATGGCAGGAAATAATCAAATTTGGGGTTGAAATAAATCAATTAGAAACAAAGAGAACAATTCAAAGACTCAACAAAATAAGGGACTGGTTCTTTGAGAAAATCAACAAGATAGTCAAATCGTTATCCAAACTAACTAAAAGACAGAGAGACAGGATCCATAGTAATAAAATAAGAAATGAAAAGGAAGACATAAAAACAGACACTAAGGAAATCCAAAGAAACCTTAAGTATTACTACAAAAGCCTGTACTTCACAAAACTGGAAAAATCTAAATGAAATGAATGATACTGAATGTCTTTCTAAATGGAGAGCACTTAAATGAAGATCGGATAAACTATTTAACCATTCCTAAAACCCCTACGGAAATAGAAGCAGTTATTAAAAGTCTCCTAACCAAAAAGAAAAAAAAAAGAGCCAGATGGTTTTAGTGCAGAATTCTACCATACTTTTATAGAAGAGATAATACCAATAATCATCAAACTATTGCACAAATAGAAACAGAAAGACCATTACCAAAGGCATTCTATAAAGCCACACTTACCCTAATAACTAACCACACAAAGACTCAACAAAGGAAGAGAACATCAGACCAATTTCTCTTATGAACATTATTGAAAAATTACTCAAGAAAATACATGCAAACTGCATCAAAAAAAAAAAAACACATCAAAAACATCACCCAGCACGATCAACTAGACTTCATCCCAGGGATGCAGAAATGGTTCAATTTATGAAAATCAATCCATGTCATCTACCATATAAACAAACTGAAAGGAAAAGTAGATCTTATGAACACCTCATTGGATGCTGAAAAAGCCTTTGACAAAACCTAACACTGTTTCATATTAAAAGTCATGGAAATACCAGATATGAAAGGTGCAAACCTAACCATAGTCAAAGCAATATACAACAAGCCAATAGATAGCATTAAATTAAATGGAGAGAAACTTAAATCAATATCACTAAACATGTAGACAGGTTGCCCACTGTCTCCCTATCTATTCAATATAGTTCTTGAAGTTCTAGCTAGAGCAGTAAGACACCTAAAAGAGATCAAGGGAATACAAATTAGAAAGGAAGAAGTCAAAGTACCACTGTTCTCAGGTGGTATGATAATGTACATAAATGACCACCAAAATTCTAGCAGAGAATTCCTACAGGTGATAATACTTTCAGCAAAGTGGTGCCTAGATACAAAAATCAACTAAAACAAAAAATTACTAGCCCTTTTAAAAACAAACAATACATGGGCTGAGAAAGAAATTAGGGAAACAACACCTGTTACAATAGCAAAAAATAATATAAAATATTTTGTTGTAACTCTAACCAATCAAGTGAAAAAGCAAGAACTTCAAGTCCCTGAAGGAAAATATCAGAAGATGGAAAGATCTCCCCTACTTGTGGATCAGGAGAATTAACATACATAGTGGAAATGACCATCTTACCAAAAACAATCTACAGATTTGATGCAATCCCCATCATAATTCCAACATAATTCTTTACAATCCTTGAAAGAGCAATTCTCAACTTCATATGGAAAAACAAAAATCCAGAAAAGCTAAAATAATCTTGTGCAATAAAAGAACAATTGGATGCATCCCCAACCCTGATTTCAAGCTATCCTACAGAGCAATAGTAATTAAAACTAAATGGTATTGGCATAAAAAGACTGGTTGAACAATGGAATAGAATGAAAGACCCAGATATAAACCCAAACATCTATGGACAGTTTTGGACAAAGAAGCCAAAACCATGCAAAGAAAAAGGAATGAATCTTCAACAAGTGATGCTGATCTAACTGGATGTCTGCATGTAGGAGAATTCTAATAGATCCATAACTATCACCTTGTACAAAACTCAAGTCCAAGTAGATCACAGACCTCAACATCAAACCGAACACACTAAATCTAATAGGAGAAAAATTGGGGGAACTGCCTTGAATTCACTGGCTTGGCACAGGAGACAAATTTCTGAACAAGAACATCAATAGCTCAGACACGAAGATAAAAAATAAATGGGGTCTCATGAAACTGAAAAGCTTTTGCAAGGCTAAGGAAACCACCAATAGGACAAAATGGCAGCCTACAAAGTGGGAAAGAATCTTTATCAATTCTTTATCAGACAGAGGACTAATATCCAAAATATATAAAGAAATCAAGAATATCAATTCTCAGAGAATTCTCAACACAGAAATCTCAAATGGCTGAGAAGTACTTAAAGAAATCTTTAACATCCTTAGTCATCACTGAAATGCAAATAAAAAAGACCTGAGATTCCATCTTATACCCATCACAATGGCAAAGATAAAAAACTCAAGTGGCAGAACATGCTGGCAAGGATGTGGAGAAAGAGGGACACTCCTCCAATGCTATTGGGAGTGCAAACTTCTACAAATCACTTTTGGCAGCTCTCAGAAAATTGGGAATAGCTCTATCTCAAGACCCAGCTATACCACTCCTGTGTATAGACCCCAAAGATTCCCCACTATACCAGCGGGACAGTTGCTCAACTATGTTCATAGCAGACTTATTTGTAATAGCCAGAAACTAGAAACAACTTAGACATCTCTGAACTGGAGAATGTATAAAGAAAACATGATAACATCTACTAAATATAATATTATTCAGCTATTAAAAACAAAGACATCCTGAATTTTTCAGGCAAATGGTTTGAGACCTGGGTTGGGGAGTGTATAAGAGTGATACTAGCTGAGATTCCTATCAGCAGGGGATATAGAGACTGAACTCACCACCTCCTATAGGTAGGCAGGACTTCCAGTGGAAAGAGGACATCATCCCACCCATAGATCCTTCAACCTGAAATTTGTTCTGCCTACAAGATGCACAGGGATAAAGATGGAGCAGAGACTGGGGGAATGGCCAATTGATGACTGGCCCAACTTGAGACCCATCTCCGATGAGCGATGAGAAAGAGTCAATCCCTGATACTATTTATGATACTCTGCTATGTTTGCAGACAGTAACCTAATTTAACTATCTCCTGAGAGGGTTCATCCAGCAGCATATGGAGAGACATGCAGAGACCCATAGCGAAACATCAGGTCTAGTCTGATGGAAGAGTTGGAGATAAAATTGACGAAAGTGGCAGGTGAGTCAAGGACTTCACAAGAAGACCACAGAATCAAGTAGCCTAGACCCATGGAGGCTCCCAGAGACTGAATCACCAATCAAAGAGCAGGCAGGGTTTTGACTTAGCTTCCCCACCCCCATTTGTAGCAGATGTGAAGTTTGGCCTTCCTGTGGCTCCACTAACAGATGGAGCAGGGACTGTCTCTACCTCTGTTGCCTACCACTGAATTCCCTTCCCCTTCCTGGACTGCATGGTTGGGTCTCAGTAGGAGAGGATATACCTTGTTCTGCTGGGAGTAGATGTCCTAGAGTGGGTGGTACCCAAGAAGAAGAAGGGACAGATGTAATGAGGATAAGGAATTATAAGGGCAGAACTGGGATGAGAGAAGGGAGGGATTGCAATTGTGATGTATTTTAAATATAAAATAAATTACAAGAGAAAACAAAGAAACGCAAAACTAACCAACCAAAGAACCCAGTGCAGCCAGAACTCAGTGCAGCCAGGTACCTGAAGTTTAAGGGATATGATTCTTTGTTGCTCTGCCATTAACTCTTTCCGTTCCTGCTCCATCTTCTCAGTCAGCTGTTTCATGTGCTCTTGATAACTCTGTTCTTTCTGTTCCATCAGCAGCTCGTGCTTCTTTTGCATTTCCGCCAATGCTCTGTTTGCTGCCTCTGCGGCTTCTGCTTTTATACGTTCCACTGAGAAAAGAGAGAAGCAAAGGAGATGAAGAATACATTTTGGGAGAGGCTTTTGTTTTTGTTTTTTTTTTTACCACCTTGTGGAATCTTTACCCTGAAAACTGGATAACAAGGAGGCACAGTGAGTGCCATGTCTACTAGTTTAAAAACAGCCACCATGAAGTTAAGAGTGACATTTGTCATTTTTTTCTCTACAATGATGAGGTGATATGGACTAGTATTGCAACATATGCCAAGAATTTCCAACATTGGGAATATTCTCAGTAGCTCTCACCTTCAATCTGCTTTTCCTTTTCTGTGAGTGACTGGTCCATCTTTAGAAGTGTATCAGCCAAATCCTCCTTGGACTCAAAGTATTTTCTCAGCATCACTTCAGCCTAGATGTTGAAGGGAGTTAGAATGAGGAAGTAAGTATATGAGTTGAAGACAAATCATGCTTATTTTGTTCAATTTAATTTTATCAACTATGCAATAAATACCTTGTAATTCAAACAGTATATTTCTTTTTTTTTTTAAATCTATTAAAAGAGCTATTTATATTTGCTTGGAGAAAACTGTGACATTATGACTACACACAACAGTAGCCACTTTCTGGTCCAGTGTTACATGTACTGCATTGTATCATGAGATTCAGGGAACCACTGTATTAAAACAAACAAACAAACAAACAAGCAAACAAACAAACAAAAAACTAAATCACTTTTGGTAACTTCCATAATTGTTACTATGCAGTACATACGTATCCTCACATTGGATCTAATTTCTGTTCACAGGACTGTCTGATATTTACAGTTCCAGCGGGCATGTGTGCAGACTGTGAAAACGTGCAGCCTGCTTCACTGATCAGAAACTGAGTTTTTGAGGAAGAATATATATGAGTATCAGGGTAAAGGAACTGAAAAGATAGACCATTTACTTGAAAGTAGTAGAAATACCAGCATCAAACATCAACAATAAACCCAGCAACATATTAACTTTTGTTTAAAAAAAAAAAAAAGTCTCACTGGACTAAAGTTATCCCATTATATTACATACTGAAATCTTTAGTTTCTATTGAAATATATGTATTCTTGATTTGATTTTTAATTGAATTATATAATATTTGGTATATCTTTTTTTTTAATTTTTAATATTTTTATTACATATTTTCCTCAATTACATTTCCAATGCTATCCCAAAAGTCCCCCATAGCGCCCCCCACTTCCCTACCCACCCATTCCCATTCTTTTGGCCCTGGCATTCCCCTATATTGGGGCATATAAAGTTTGCAAGTCCAATGTGCCTCTCTTTCCATTGATGGCCAACTAGGCCATCTTTCCATACATATGCCGCTAGAGACAAGAGCTCCAGGGTTCTGGTTAGTACATCATGTTGTTCCAACATAGGGTTGCAGATCCCTTTAGCTCCTTGGGTACTTTCTCTAGCTTCTCCATTGGGAGCCCTGTGATACATCCAATAGCTGACTGTGAACATCCACTCCTGTGTTTGCTAGGCCCCGGCATCATCTCACAAGAGACAGCTATATTTGGGTCCTTTCAGCAAAATATTGCTAGTGTATGCAATGGTGTCAGCGTTTAGAAGCTGATTATGGGATGGATCCCTGGATACAGCAGTCTCTAAATGGTCCATCCTTTCATCACAGCTACGAACTTTGTCTCTGTAACTCCTTCCCTGGGTGTTTTGTTCCCAATTCTAAGAAGGTGCACAGTGTCCACACTTTGGTCTTCATTCTTCTTGAGTTTCATGCGTTTATCAAATTGTATCTTATATCTTGGGTATCCTAAGTTTTGGGCTAATATCCACTTATCAGTGAATACATATTGTGTGAGTTCTTTTGTGATTGTGTTACTTCACTCAAGATGATGCCCTCCAGGTCCATCCATTTGGCTAGGAATTTCATAAATTCATTCTTTTTAATAGCTGAGTAGTACTCCATTGTGTAAATGTACCATAATTTCTGTATCCATTCCTCTGTTGAGGGACATCTGGGTTCTTTCCAGCTTCTGGCTATTATAAATAGGGCTGCTATGAACATAGTGGAGCATGTGTCCTTTTTACCGGTTGGGACATCTTCTGGATATATGCCCAGGAGAGGTATTGCTGGATCCTCCGGTAGTACTATGTCCAATTTTCTGAGGAACCGCCAGACTGATTTCCAGAGTGGTTGTACAAGCTTGCAATCCCACCAACAATGGAGGAGTGTTCCTCTTTCTCCACATCCTCGCCAGCATCTGCTGTCACCTGAATTTTTGATCTTAGCCATTCTGACTGGTGTGAGGTGGAATCTCAGGGTTGTTTTGATTTGCATTTCCCTGATGATTAAGGATGTTGAACATTTTTTCAGGTGTTTCTCTGCCATTCGGTATTCCTCAGGTGAGAATTCTTTGTTCAGTTCTGAGCCCCATTTTTTAATGGGGTTATTTGACTTTCTGGAGTCCACCTTCTTGAGTTCTTTATATATATTGGATATTAATCCCTTATCTGATTTAGGATAGGTGAAGATCCTTTCCCAATCTGTTGGTGGTTTTTTTGTCTTATTGATGGTGTCTTTAGCCTTGCAGAAGCTTTGTAGTTTCATGAGGTCCCACTTGTCAATTCTCGATCTTACAGCACAAGCCATTACTGTTCTATTCAGGAATTTTTCCCCTGTGCCCATATCTTCAAGGCTTTTCCCCACTTTCTCCTCTATAAGTTTCAGTGTCTCTGGTTTTATGTGAAGATCCTTGATCCACTTAGACTTGACCTTAGTACAAGGAGATAGGAATGGATCGATTCGCATTCTTCTACATGTTAACAACCAGTTGTGCCAGCACCATTTGTTGAAAATGCTGTCTTTCTTCCACTGGATGTTTTTAGCTCCCTTGTCGAAGATCAAGTGACCGTAGGTGTGTGGGTTCATTTCTGGGTCTTCAATTCTATTCCATTGGTCTATTTGTCTGTCACTATACCAGTACCATGCAGTTTTTATCACAATTGCTCTGTAGTAGAGCTTTAGGTCCGGCATGGTGATTCCACCAGAGGTTCTTTTATCCTTGAGAAGAGTTTTTGCTATCCTAGGTTTTTTGTTATTCCAGATGAATTTGCAGATTGCACTTTCTAATTCGTTGAAGAATTGATTTGGAATTTTGATGGGGATTGCATTGAATCTGTAGATTGCTTTTGGCAAGATAGCCATTTTTACAATGTTGATCCTGCCAATCCATGAGCATGGGAGATCTTTCCATCTTCTGAGATCTTCTAGAATTTCTTTCTTCAGAGACTTGAAGTTTTTATTATACAGATCTTTCACTTCCTTAGTTAGAGTCACGCCAAGATATTTTATATTCTTTGTGACTATTGAGAAGGGTGTTGTTTCCCTAATTTCTTTCTCAGCCTGTTTATTCTTTGTGTAGAGAAAGGCCATTGATTTGTTTGAGTTAATTTTATATCCAGCTACTTCACCGAAGCTGTTTATCAGGCTTAGGAGTTCTCTGGTGGAATTTTTAGGGTCACTTATATATACTATCATATCATCTGCAAAAAGTGATATTTTGACTTCATCTTTTCCAATTTGTATCCCTTTGATCTCCTTTTGTTGTCGAATTGCTCTGGCTAGGACTTCAAGTACAATGTTGAATAGGTATGGAGAAAGTGGACAGCCTTGTCTAGTCCCTGATTTTAGAGGGATTGCTTCAAGCTTCTCACCATTTACTTTGATGTTGGCTACTGGTTTGCTGTAGATTGCTTTTATCATGTTTAGGTATGGGCCTTGAATTCCTGATCTTTCCAAGACTTTTATCATGAATGGGTGTTGGATCTTGTCAAATGCTTTTTCCGCATCTAAGGAGATGACCATGTGGTTTTTGTCTTTGAGTTTGTTTATATACTGGATTACGTTGATGGATTTCCGTATATTGAACCATCCCTGCATCCCTGGGATGAAACCTACTTGGTCAGGATGGATGATTGTTTTGATGTGTTCTTGGATTCGGTTAGCAAGAACTTTATTGAGGATTTTTGCATCAATATTCATAAGGGATATTGGTCTGAAGTTTTCTATCTTTGTTAGGTCTTTTTGTGGTTTAGGTATCAGAGTAATTGTGGCTTCATAGAATGAGTTGGGTAGAGTACCTTCTGTTTCTATTTTGTGGAATAGTTTGTGAAGAACTGGGATTAGATCTTCTTTGAAGGTCTGATAGAACTCTGCACTAAACCCATCTGGTCCTGGGCTTTTTTTAGTTGGGAGACTATTAATGACTGCTTCTATTTCTTTGGGGGATATAGGGCTGTTTAGATCATTAACCTGATCTTGATTCAACTTTGGTACCTGGTATCTGTCTAGGAACTTGTCCATTTCATCCAGGTTCTCCAGTTTTGTTGAGTATAGCCTTTGGTAGAAGGATCTGATGGTGTTTTGGATGTCTTCAGGATCTGTTGTTATGTCTCCTTTTTCATTTCTGATTTTGTTAATTAGGATGCTTTCCCTGTGCCCTCTAGTGAGTCTGGCTAAGGGTTTATCTATCTTGTTGATTTTCTCAAAGAACCAGCTCCTTGATTGGTTGATTCTTTGAATAGTTTTTCTTGTTTCCACTTGGTTGATTTCACCCCTGAGTTTGATTATTTCCTGCCATCTACTCCTCTTGGGTGAATTTGCTTCCTTTTGTTCTAGTGCTTTTAGGTGTGTTGTCAAGCTGCTAATGTGTGCTCTCTCTAGTTTCCTTTTGGAGGCACTCAGAGCTATGAGTTTTCCTCTTAGAAATGCTTTCATTGCGTCCCATAAGTTTGGGTATGTTGTGGCTTCATTTTCATTGAACTCTAAAAAGTCCTTAATTTCTTTCTTTATTCCTTCCTTGACCAAGGTATCATTGAGAAGAGTGTTGTTCAGTTTCCACGTGAAGGTTGGCTTTCTATTATTTATTTTGTTATTGAAGATCAGCCTTAGTCCATGGTGATCTGATAGGATGCATGGGACAATTTCAATATTTTTGTATCTGTTGAGGCCTGTTTTGTGACCAATTATGTGGTCAATTTTGGAGAAGGTACCATGAGGTGCTGAGAAGAAGGTATATCCTTTTGTTTTAGGATAGAATGTTCTGTAGATATCTGCCAGATCCATTTGATTCATAATTTCTGTTAGTTTCACTGTGTCCCTGTTTAGTTTCTGTTTCCATGATCTGTCCATTGGTGAAAGTGGTGTGTTGAAGTCTCCCACTATTATTGTATGAGGTGCAATGTGTGCTTTGAGATTTACTAAAGTTTCTTTAGTGAATGTGGCTTCCTTTGTATTTGGAGCATAGATATTCAGGATTGATATTTCCTCTTGGAGGATTTTACCTTTGATGAGTATGAAGTGTCCCTCCCTGTCTTTTTTAATGACTTTGGGTTGGAAGTCAATCTTATCAGATATTAGAATGGCTACTCCAGCTTGTTTCTTCATGACATTTGCTTGGAAAATTGTTTTCCAGCCTTTCATTCTGAGGTAGTGTCTATCCTTTTCTCTGAGATGAGTTTCCTGTAAGCAGCAAAATGTTGGGTCTTGTTTGTGTAGCCAGTTTGTTAGTCTATGTCTTTTTATCGGGGAGTTGAGTCCATTGATATTAAGAGATATTAAGGAAAAGTAATTGTTGTTTCCTGTTATTTTTGTTGTTAAAGTTGGCATTTTGTTCTTGTGGCTGTCTTCTTTTAGGTTTGTTGAGGGATTACCTTCCAAACAGTATATTTCAAGTTTAAGGTTTTAAAATCAACTTGATGTCCCATTCCAGAGTCAATCATTTCAAGCCGTTCAAATTGTAGTAACAGGTGACTCCATTCATCTAGCTGCATCTTTGATGCCTTATCCCCCTCAAAATATTTATTTCATATGTTACTATCACCTAATGATGTTGATTTTCACTTCAAAATGTAACCTTCATTAATTGGAAAATAAATTTGTCATACAATATATTCTGATCACATGCTCTCTTCCCTCAGCTCACCCCACATCCTCCTTCCCTCCTTACCCACCCAACTCCATGCCTTTTCTTCCTCTAGCCTTTAAAAAAAAAACAAACAGGTAAACAACCCCAACTCCCTCCCCCAAAAACCAAGAAACAAAACAAAATCCACTAAAATACAAAACTGTAAACTGCAATTAATATACAAGCAAAAGAACAATAAGACAAAAAACAAACAAGCAAAACAAAAAAAAACCCAAACACAAGAGACAAAATGTCTACAATAATACCATTGAGTTTGTTTTGTGTTAGCTATGCACTGTTTGGAATGGACTCTGACCTGAAGCTTTAACCAGGGACTTTTCCTTGTCATCTGGTCCAAACAAACCTCCTGGGCTATGACCTTCCTGCCTGCCTTAATGAGTCCTGCAGCTTATTCTCAGAGCACCTAGAATGCTGCCACAACATTTCAGGAAGTGTCATTGTGGTGGTTGGAATGAGAATGGCCCCCATGGAGTCAAATATTTCAATCTTTAGTTACCAGGGAGTGAAACTGTTTGAGAAGGATTTGGGGTATGGCTTTACTCAAGGGAGTATGCCTTGTGTTTATGGTTTGAAAAACTTATACCAGGCCAGTGTCTAGAACATAGGACATAAAGCTCTCTGCGACATTTCTAGCACCATGTCTACCTGTGTGTTGACATGCTCAGCATCATGATGATAATGGACTAACTCTCTGAAGCTGTATGCAAGCTCCAAATTAAATGTTTCCTTTTATAAGACTTGCTTTGGTCATGGTGGTGCTTTATAAATAGTATGTAGCCAAATCTAATCTTGGCCTCTACTGCCTAAGTAGGGCAGTTTAAAATGGCTAAAGGCAAAGACTATTGCTACATCCACTCTAGTAGTGACTCGCATGACAGGCCTAGAAAGCCTGGAAGTAGTCCCGAGCAAAGAGAGCAAAGAGTTTCACGGAAACTTAGTCTCCTGGAACCTCGGCACTCCCATAGCAAGAATACCCCCAGATTTATTCCTGAAATAGTGTAGAGGGTCTTGCATGCTTTCTTACAGTATTTTACTGGATAGGAGTTGGAAGTCTCAGGACAGGCTTAGCAAAGTATACTTAGAATCTTCATTACAGTCAGGTATGGCAAACTATGTTACATGTTAGAAGAAAGTTGGTGAATTCTTCTGACAAATGGAGATTCCCTACAGATACTTAAAAGAACAGCCAAGTTGCTCTCATATGCAAGAATTTACCCAGGCCTAGGAAAAAGGAGGCCTGTGGTTTTAAGAGGAGCTACAGTATTGCATCATTCATGATAAGGTTTGCTAGAGCAGAATCCCCTGGTGCTACCTTTCACCAGGCTCAAAGGAACAGCATAAATTGTGACTAGGGTATGAAATCCTCTCCTGGCCCCTGTCATTATTCTTAACTGTAAACATTGCCTGGTTCCTGCCAGTCCTTTGAAGGCATTCCTTTGTTTTGTGTCAGATAACTTCAATGTACCTTGCCTTCTGTGACACTCTACTCCTTTGTTTTCTGTATTATATAAAACTGATGCTAACGTTGACAAAAATTACATCCAGATAAAGCACTCCTTTGTGTCCATGTCTGTTTGTCATCCTTTTTGTTGCCAACTCCTTGCCCACCTGTCTGGAACCCTAATTTCCCTCGGACTGAGGGAGGCCAACTGAGGCCGGTCCATGGCAGACTATGTACCCTGGATTTTCATTGAGGCTGTAAAGCCCATTGACTCTGTGATCCTGAGTGAGGTCTTAACTTTCTTCTGCCACAATTTCCTTTTCTCTCTATGAGATAATAATAATAATTACTTAATAGAATTGATGCTAGAACTCAGTGAGTTAATTTCTAGAAAAAGTGAGGACAATCTATGCATCAACTGCTATTACTATGATTATTACTAGTCTGTAAACTAGCATTGCCTAGAGCTTACGAGAAAGAAATTACTAGTTCCTTGGTTTGGTTTGGTTTGGTTCTGTTTGGTTATTCCTTAAATCACAGTAGCCCTAGCTCCCTGAGAAGTACTCTAAACACTGGGGATAAATAAATCACTATTGGATGATTCGATGACTAAATAAGAGAATGAATGATTTCCACAAACATTTCTGAGAGGTCCAATTTTACTCCCAAGGAAGAAGCTGCTGTCTGTATAATGGCCGACTGCCTATTTAAATGTAAGGCAAGCACACAGCCCATAGACTGCACTGTAGCTTCCTTGCAGCCACTGACATTTGATGGAGATTCTACACCAAGCACCACAATATGCTACCAACAGCTGAGTTTACCTGGAGTCCCTTTCCAGGAGTCTGGATATACTTTTTCTCCAGCTCTTGTTTCCTTTGAAGAAAAAGGTAGTAACCTCCTGGTTTATAAAATGTCCCCTGCTTCACTTCTTCTTCTACAGGACCAAAGAGGCCCTCCAGTAAGTCTGAGCAATGAGCAGATGACATGTCCATGTTCTTCTTAACAAAGGCATCTCGCTTGGCTTCCAGCTGGGTCTGGTAGGGCACAGGAGGGAGATACACAACAGATTACAGGAGAATGTCTAACTGGGGCCTCATTCTTCACCTCACTGTAATGTCCCTTCAGAAACTGGTCTTTAGTTTGTTAATCCCTGAAGGAATCCTCCTGCATCCCTTCTGCTGCCCACCCTTCCTGACTTAGAAAGTGATTGTCAGAGCACAGATACTACAGCATAGGAAACTGTTTTATTTAGAAGTCTCTGATTTTAGGGATAGTTCAGATCACAAAGGTTAGAATTACACAGGTTCCTGTGTTCTCACTGAATATGCCACTGGACTGCTTGGTGTCCTTAACATTTGTGGACAGATAACTTTTTGTGTGTGAAGCAGGATGGAGAATACCAATGTCAGAGGTCTCTACTCAGATTATGAGGTAAGACAGAGTTCTAAGGCCAGAGACTTTACTAAAAGTATTCAATAAAATAATAAATACTTTTTGGTTTGTTTTGTTTTTTGAGACAGGGTTTCTCTGTATAGCCTTGGCTGTCCTGGAACTCACTTTGTAGACCAGGCTTGCCTCAAACTCAGAAATTCACCTGCCTCTGCCTCCCGAGTGCTGGGATTAAAGGCATGCGCCACCACGCCCAGCTACCAGTTTCATAAATATTTTTTGATATTGTAAAATTCTGTGTTATTTTGTCACTTTGAAGCTAATGAATGATGAAGATGATAGTGATGTGAATTTCAAACTTAGAAAGCATAATGAACCTCTATATACATTCCATCCTAAAAATACCTCAGGTAAGAAGATGCCTATTTCCTACTGACATTGACTAGTTAGCTTCACTAGAAGTTTTGATCATAACAATGTATCATTTGTAAAATCTGGGCATTGCTAATCAGGGAGAGATCATCACTGATCAAATGCCCATGTTTTCTCATAATAAAAAGAAAATTTGTAGAAAATGTGATTAACTATAGTGCTAGGTTTTTTTTTTAAATCAATGTCCAATAGAATCTAATCTTTCAATAGTCATTATAAATCTGTGCACATCACTAAGGGATACCTTAAACAGTATCCCTGTCTAAGGACAATTCTCTTCTCAAAAAGACAAATATATTCCTGACTCTCAAGATGTTGAGTGCCACACCTACCCCTAATTCTGTCTGGAACTTTTGGTCTACATCCTTGAAAGAATTCTTCATGAAGACCCCAATGGCCTCCCTCTCACAGGTCCTGTGCAGGTCCAACAGCTCTTGGAGGGTTTCTGTGGGCATCTGGATCTTCTGATTCATCTGTTCTTCATAGTAGGTGATGGCGTTTTGCACTGCTGCTGAGTTCTCTATCTGGGCCAAAGTCAGTACTGCGTTTTCCATACAGGGTAGTTCTCCACTGCAGATGGCACTGACATAGGTCTGCACCAGGCATTTTAGACCTATATGAGGAGTTCCAAAATGACTATTAGTTGCTGGACAGAGTACATAGCTTTCACAATTTTCTGAGAAAGAAACCCAAATGGATAATGGGTTAACCTGGAGATCCAGAGATCAAAGCCCATTTTTACTGCCTCTACATTTATCCCAGAGATGGTTTTAGTATTGAATCATTCAGGACAGGGCTTGGATGGACCAAGACACTGTGTCTCCTTACTTTATCACCTCTCTTTCTGTATTCCCTTCTCCTTACCTTTCCTTTATCTCTCATTAAGTGGCTAAAGAAAAAGCTTGTCATCACCTTTCTCCTCTTGTCTTTTGTTGTAGTTGAGAGATTTTGTTGCTCCTCTTTCTTTCTTCCTCCCTCCCCCCTCCCCATCCTTCCCTCCCTCCCTCCCTTCTTCCCTCTCTTTCCTTCCTTCCTTCCTTCCTTCCTTCCTTCCTCTTTCTTTTTCTTTCTTTCTTTCTTTCTTTCTTTCTTTCTTTCTTTCTTTCTTTCTTTCTTTCTTTCTTTCTTTCTTTCTTTCTTTCTTTCTTTCTTCTTTCTTCTTTTACTTATTTTAGTTTTCAGTACTACATGCTTCTTGCCCTGTTTCCACACTCTGTAAATGGGTCTGTACTGGTTAGTTTTGTGTCAACTTGACACAGCTGGAGTTATCACAGAGAAAGGACCTTCAGTTGAGGAAATGCCTCCATGAGATCCAACTGTAAGGCATTTTCTCAATTAGTGATCAAGGGGGAAAGGCCCCTTGTGGGTGGGACCATCTCTGGGCTGGTAGTCTTGGGTTCTATAAGAGAGTAGGCTGAGCAAGCCAGGGGAGTAAGCCAGTAAAGAACATCCCTCCATGGCCTCTGCATCAGCTCCTGCTTTCTGACCTGCTTGAATTCCAGTCCTGACTTCCTTTGGTGATGAACAGCAGTATGGAAGTGTAAGCCGAATAAACCCTTTCCTCTCCAACTTGCTTCTTGGTCATGATGTTTGTGCAGGAATAAAAACCCTGACTAAGACAGGGTCTATCCAGTTGTTTGGATTTTATGTTTTGTGTTTTCACGAGAGCTATAGAATGACCAAGACATTCAGGTTTTCATACATCCTTGCACTTTGGATTACTGAAAGCATCACATCCCAGAAACCAGCTCTCAGGCAAGTCAGAGCAGGTGCCAGGTCCTTCCTCTCAACAGTTCTGTGCAAGTCAGACCTGCACTCTCTTTTCTGGTTCTATAGTTGTGATGAATCATGGAGTGTGTGTGTGTGTGTGTGTGTGTGTGTGTGTGTGTGTGTGTGTGTGTGTCTTTCCTTCTGTTAAATCTCTAACTACTTGCTGAAAGGACCCAGATATAGCTGTCTCTTGTGAGACTATGCCAGGCCTGGCAAACACAGAAGTGGATGCTCACAGTCAGCTATTGGATGGATCACAGGGCCCCCGATGGAGGAGCTAGAGAAAGTACCCAAGGAGCTGAAGGGGTCTGCAACCCTATAGGTGGAACAATATGAACTAACCAATACCCCCAGAGCTTGTGTCTCTAGCTGCATATGTATCAGAAGATTGCCTAGTCGGCCATCATTGGCCGAGAGGCCCCTTGGTCTTCCAAATTTTATATGCCTCAGTATGGGGGAATGCCAGGGCCAAGAAGTGGGAGTGGGTGGGTAGTGGAGTGGGGGAGGGGTCTAGGGGACTTTTGGGATAGCATTTGAAATGTAAATGAAGACAATACCTAATTAAAATATCTCTAATTACATTTTGTGTGTGTGTTCATTTATTTGTTTTCTTTGTTGTTGTTTATTTAAATAGTTTCATGTTTCTCAGACATCACTAAACTTTGATATGTAACCAATGATGACCTTGTATTTTTGATCCTCCTGCCTCTACCCGTGCAAAAGTAAGATTCCAGGTTGCACAGCCATACCAATTCATGTGGTGCTGAGATCAAAGCAACAACTTTGTGAATGTTAGTAAATCACTCTACTATCTGAACGACATCCCTGGCCAGTGAACTAACTGACTCCATGGTGTTCCCTATTATAAATATCAGCTGCCTGATTCAATGGTGTTCCCCACTATAAATATCAGGGGGGGAATCCACATTAAATTATTCAAAAACAAACAACTTTACCCACTCCAAACACTAATTCTTCCTCCTGATATTACTTTATCAAGAAATAATAAAATATATAGGAAATGAAGAGCTTCAGTCTGAGGTGACATATTTGTAGTTCCTTCTTGGATCTACCATACTGTTGTATTTTATTATAATGAAAACTTTTATATTTGACACCAATATATATTAGCTTCAATGACTCATTGACAGTTTTTACTGCCCTAATTTTGTCCTAACCCAATAACCACTTAATTCTACTCAAGTGTCAGATGTCTATAAATTAGAGACCTTCTTACAAAGCTTGGAGCCAATTGTGAAGTCCTCCAGTCATGTCTGCTCCATCAGGACAGCACCACTGCATCATGACTCCACTCCTCTCATGCACTCTCTTCTTCCAGTCTCATAGCTTTTACTTTCCTGAAGTTGGAAAGTCATGTCCTGCCTTAGGCTTTACTCTGTTGCATTAGCCCAATGTGGTATTTGATCTTTTGTGACAATCAGTTAACCTCTTTATTAGTAAGGAACCATGAGCAAATGGAAATTCAGGCTACATTATATTCTGGTGATTTCCCCTCCAGTTTTCTATTACAAGGATGAGATTGTGAGAAATACATTTAGTTCCCAAGTAAATTCCAAGTGCATGAGAGGCATACACTCCATCTTCAACAACATCAACAAATGGTGTTTGGTCTTGTTAGAGTGGGCTTGCTAGTATCCTACAATGAGCAGAAGACCAGATAAGAAGTAGAGGGATGACTTACGTGGCCCATTGACTGTGATGCCACCAGACAGAGTCTTGACATCAGAATAGCTGAAGATGTATGAGGTGAATTCTTCAACTTGTTCTAAAAATTCTTTATTCAGCTGGTCCTCCTGTATCGACTCTAGTTTGGAAAGTTGCCTCCTGTTTCCAGGCCTGTCAAAGATGAAGCACTTCCTCTTTGGGAAGAACTTCCTGATACACAGTCGAGGCATATTAAATTTTTTAGTGTTCTCATCAGTTCCTTAAGGAAGGATAAATTAGATGCAGTAAACTTCAAATAAATTCTTTCAAATATATGACACTTTCAGTAATATAGCTTTCCCAAAGCAAGGGGTAAATAACTAATTTAGAATGAGCAAAGCAAAACAAAATGACAAGAAAGAACAAGCCCTCTGAGAAACTGTGGATGGTACAGTTCAAATTCAGTCAAGCTGTGTTTTCATTTCCTTTAACAGCACTGAGGAAAGCACAAATACAGGATTAAGAATTTTACCAGGAATACAGAAGCGATCCTTATGCTATTGTTACCATGATATCACAAACTTCCATTGAGCCCATTTACCTTTTCTCAGAGCCAGTGCAGTCTCCAGGTACTCATCAGGAGTGATGGATTCTCCATCAAATTCCAGATCCAGGGAGAAATCCCTCAGAGTCCACACAAAGATAGGAAAAAAGCCCACAAAGTTAGCTGAGTTGTCTACATCACTCTGTTGAGGGGATGACTTTGATTTGATGAGATCAGTCAGTTCTGTCACATAGCTGGCATGTGAAGTTAAGAAAACTACAGGGAAAACTCCATTTTTATGATGTGGATCCCACCACTACCCCTCAAAAATAACATATTTTGTTAGCTCATTTATTTTCAGAATTTAATTGGTCACAAAAATCTATTTAATGTCTTCTATGGATCATGCACTTTCCCTGGGACAAAATTTAAATAAGCAAAAGAATGCCAATACTAGAGTTTATATCATACTTAAAAAGACAGACAATAAGGTTATGGATAAAATACAAAATAAAAAATCCTCAAATATCGCTAAAATTGTGATTCAAAAAATAAACTAGCCCAAGCAATAGTGAATCAATGCATGGATCTGCATGGGGAGCTTGCACTTGGAAGTCTTTAAAAGCCTACTTGTGATCTTCAAGATGTTAGGTTATCAAAAATCCAAACATGGAATATATAGCAGAAGAATGTTCCAAATAGAGGTTACAACACTTGTAAACCCTGATCAGGAAAATGTGATTATATAATGAGTATGAAGCATGCTCGCCAGTGTGGTGGGGCAGAAGTTCCAAAAGACCTACATGTAGGACATCAAGTTATACAGATCCTAATCTTTAGTTTGATTTGCACTAAACTGAAGGCACCTTATGGAGAGAAGAGATGATACAACATCATTTCAGGATCATACTGGCTGCGAAGGTACTTGAACATCAAGAGTATAAGCAAAGAATAATTTGGCAGTTGACATATCCAAGAGACAAGAAAAGCTTAGACTAGAGTTTGTTGTGGAGGCTATGTAGAGAGGTAGGGCGTGGTATTAAGTTCTGGTTCTGTAATTGGTTCTTGATTTGGTCCATAATGGAGGCCAGGAGCCAATTGTTGGGCAGAAGGGACAGGTGGGACTTCCAGGTCCCTGGAGCAAGACGAGACAGAGGAAAAGAGACAGGGCTTATTGGCCAGGTTTGGAAGGAGAAGCACAAAAAAGCATGTAAGATCTTTGGGAAGCTAGAACCATCAGCTTGTTCCACTAGCTAATATGAGCCATTAAGCTTAGGGCAGAAAGAGAGAAGGAGATATTAAATTAAGGGCACAAATTTCCAAGTGGGATCTATTTAAGCCAGGCAATTTTGCTAGTAGGCCAATTCTTAAGTAATAAAACTATCTGAGTAGCTTTCATGGTGCAAAGGTGGGTTGAGAGAGAAGCTGGGTTGGTGCTGGCAGCTTGGCAAAGCTAAGCCAAGAGGAACAAAGGGAACTGGAAAAGGCTAGAGTACAGGCAGCATCTTCAGGGCTGCAGCTCCTGTAAAAAGGTGGTAGCATATTTTTAAAACTGCACACATCATAGAGAGTGTGTCAGTTTAGGGAAATAGCTTTGCTAATGGAGCTGAGAATAATAGAATAATGAGTACTCATGTATTGAGAAATGGTTGTATCAACTGATTTCTATGTTTTAAATCTGAGTAATTTTGTGAATAATTGGAAATGTTAATGTAATTAGAAACACGGAGGAAGGAGAGAATTTGTGAGTTTTTACTTGAATTGTTTCTAAGATATCTACATGAGGTATGCCATCAGCAGCTAAATGTGAATGGCTGAATGTGGCTGTAACTACTTGATGACAGCTGACATATGGGTGCTCCAAAAGTCATGAGGCACAATGACAGTCCATAGAGACAAAGTAAAACCAGGCTATCAAAGGCACAGTTACTAGTGTCATACACTTACAAGCCACAAAAAGAAGAGAATGTAAACAGGAAAGGCTTGCTGGTGTGGTAGGTAGAATACTGGAAAACTTAAAATCTCTAGTGCTAAGAGCCAATTTATGCAGAAAGGAGAAAGAGTACAACGCATGGCATCTGCTGAGTGAGACAAACAATACAACGACCCACTGAATGAAGGAGTTACTTGAGCTCATATTTGAAGTTAGGATCATTGAAATTTAGCAAAGGTTAATAGTGATCTAGACAAGGTACTAGGAAGATGAAAACAGTGTGAGAAACGGGAGGGAAGAGAGATATCATGTATAGATGCGGGACTTTTGTCCAAAAAATGTTGTGTCAAGTGGCTGTTTGAAAAAAGACTGGAAAGAAAGATGCTGTACTCTGAGAGCCTGTGCTTCAGAGACCCTTGTTTCCTTTTTATTGGTATGAGAGTGAGAGTGGGCAGCACGGTCTAAATAGGCAAAAGCAACATACCTGTGCCTGTGTCATCTACTGCTCTATAACATGCAAAGTCTGAGTGTAGGATAAAGCAAAACAGACAACACAGCAGGTATCACCTCCAGCACCTCAACTGGGCAGTTAGATGGTAACACATACAGATGCTGGCAGAAATAGTGATTTGCAGGGAGATGCTTTTAACTGATGTGGAAGATTTGAAAAATGTGGAATATTAGGCAAGAAATGGGTTTTCTGAGCAGTATGTGACTCTGTTTAGAGACACATGGGCAAGGAAAACGTGAACTTGTGATGGGACTGAGGTAAACCTGGTAAAGAGACAAGGATTTTCCAAATCCCTTAAATTTGCTATTGCAGTTGGGGTGACTGAAAGAGAACAGACTTACCTGTCAGTTCACCTGATGAAATAATGAAGCTATTCCTTCTAGGTTTAGGATCCCTTGATGAGTTTGTAGGATAAATATTACCTATAGCATTCAGTGGGCAGTCAGGATATTACTAACATTTAGACATAATGATAATTCTGACTATTGAGAACATGGGTTCTGAATCATGTTGAGGATTTGGACAAATGCATGATACTGAGCCAGATAGGGATGCTCTCAGCAGTGTACCACTCTTTCTAAGGCATTGTATGATGTAAGAAGTTTAATTTTTTTCTGGGAAGTGAGGCAAGCTCACATGAGGAGAATCAGAGGTTTTGTTATTGAGAGACTTCAAAATATTAAGGTCCTTGTCTGCCTACCTAACTGATGTAATATTGATGCTGTTGTTTCTAGGTTTAGGACTATGCTAGAGAACACCAAAAGGATACTGCAGCTGGTCCATGGCCTGCTGGTTGATGGTTCCTATGCTGTTGTAGATGAAGGTGCTGCTGAGGAGGACGGCCAAGGCAAAGATCCAGCAGTCATTCTGGTTGTCACCCTACAGGTCAGTGAGTGAAGAAGAGTGACTAAGAGACTGTCCATCAACTTGATTAGGCAAAAATGGCCTTTAACTGTCCCCCATCAGTTATGACATCAAAGGTAAGTCATTTCTTCTACATAATAAATTTGTACCTGTACAATGATTTTATGAATCTTAAATTTATGTTGTATAATTCAAATATGACAAAGTATATCCATGTATATAAGAACATGAAGGACATTCACATTTAAAAGTCATAACATTAGTCAGTTACTAAAATCTAAACTGGCATGCTGGATTTCACTCCCAGGACATGTTATGGTCAGGGCCATTTTAGCTCTCTTTCAGTGAAACCTTTGTTTGCTCCATATTGGCAAGAGTAGTAATGTGATACTCCATGAAAACGGATGTTACTGCAAACTGTGGTGGTTTAAAATAGAGCCAAAAAATGACACTATTGCAAATTGTGGTGGATTGAGGGAGAATGCTCCCCACAGACTTATATTTTTAAAGGTTTAGTCACCAGGAATGGAATGAAAAAAATTTTTTTAAAGCATTAGAAGAATTAGGAGTGTGGCCTCATTGGAGAAAGTATGTCCCTAGGGGTAGGATTTAATGTTTCAAAAGCCCATGCCTCGCCCAGTCTCTCTGTCTCTGTCTCTGTCTAGCGCTTTCCCTCCCTCCCTCCCTCCCTCCCTCCCTCCCTCCCTCCCTCCCTCCCTCCCTCCCTCCCTCCCTCCCTCCCTCCCTCCCTCCCTTCTTCCCTCCAATCCCCTCTCTCCTGCTGCCCATGGATCAGGATGTATCTTTCAGGTACTGTTCTAGCACCATGCCTGCCATTCCTGCTGCCATTTTCTCTACCATGATGATAAGAGACTAAGTCTCTGAAGCAGTCAAATGTTAGCTAAATGCTTTAAAAAAAATACTTGCCCTGGTCATGATGTCTCTTCAGGGAAATAGAGAGCCACCTAAAACATAAGTTTTATAATGTTTTCCTCTCATTGATTGTGCTACATAGAAGTTACAATTCTCATTATTTCCATACTCTCACACTTAGGCACGTTCAAAAAAATATACAGTCAAATTTAGTGACACCATTAAATGTCTCACCAAAACATGGTGTGATGGTATAAAAGAAAAATGGCAAAAAATATTGTCAGTTATTCTTGTGAAGGCTGACTCTCTGTTAATCAGTTGACTTTAGTGTCAACTCTTGGTTCCTATGTTAGGTAAGTGATACACTAATTTGATGCTTCAGTACTATAAATGAAGATTGGGGGTGACTATTGATGTACCATGAGTATATTTGAAAGATGATGTTGTACCTTCTCTATGTCTTCCAGGCCCTCGGTGTCAAGCAGAACGAGGGTATGTTCTGGCTTCTGGGGATGAGGCATGCACCACATCCAGATGCCCTTGGTGTGAGACTGCACAGTGGAGCCCAGGGAGAAGCCTACAGAGTGGGGATGAGATGGGAGATGAACAGCATGAGCTTATGAAGTCTCATCAGAATGGACATGTTTACCATTTACAGGAGAAAAACTAGTTACAAGTATTGATTTTGACTTCAAACCTAGCACCAGGGAGGACAGAACATCCAACACTGATCAGTCATTCATTTCTACCTTAGACATCAGCAGACATTATTTCTCCTAGATGAACATTCTAACAAGTATTTTTTTAATTCATCACAAAGTAAGTTGACTGTCTGTATTAATGTATTATTTCTCCCACTAAGACATGCTTATACCTTTAAGAGAAGTAATGGCTTTCTGGGAGGAAGTAATGGGAACACTAATGAAGAAATGTAAGTCCACGGATGGACACAAAGCACCCCATATCACCTGCATCTCTGACTTTTTTCTACTCACATTTACTTGCTTGATGCTGACAGTACAAGTGTCTGTGTGGGGGGAAACTGAGCAGAGCTCTGCTGGTAGCACTCACCCTTCTGCTTTCCAGCCAGCTTATTCATCAGATAGGATTTGCCTGTGCGGTAGAAGCCCACTATTGCAACCACAACCACAGGCTGTTGGAAAGCAGACAGGATCTCCAGTGCCTCCTGGTTGACCACCAACTTCTTATTGGAGTTCTCGATGAGGCACACTGGGCCCGGCATGTGGATTTCTGAGGCCATTTCCAGAGAGTACCCTTATGTTTACAAGAGAAGATAAAACAGGAAATGTTGTGAGTCAGAAGTACTCAGTTAAATGACATGGACTATCATGAGCATTCTGTTATAAACTAGAGGGTACAATAGCAGCATACATACCATGGTTGGGAACCCAACTAACTACCTGAAGCTAGTAAGGCCATGAGTCTTGAAGGAGATCCTACTACTGCCACTTTATTAAATCAGCATCATTCTTAATTGCATTCTAAATATTTACCCTTATTCCCACAGAGAAGTGTACCTCTTATCTGTCACCAAAGAAATTTGTCTTTGTAACTGATAGAGACCACTACATAAAAACTACAACCAATCACGGTCCAAGGAACAAATGGTTTTGTGGTACCCGGTCCCAAATCTATCATGACTTCCTCACCCAAGGCTCAGAGAACATCACAGAAAAGGTGAAGTGGTGAAAAGACTGAAGAGTCAGAAAAACAGAAAGTCTGATGTGAGACTGGGGTTCCTAGGTGTGATGGGGAAGCTATACCCAGGTAGTCTCAAGAACTTGGCTGCCTAAACAAGAACCAAAGAAGCACAACAGCAATCAAAGGGGATAATCTCATGGGGCTTAAACCCTAAACAAAGACAACAGGCAATTAAGGAATGCTGAGATTGGAATAATCCTTCCTAATGGGTGAGCTTCCTAGTTAGTGTGGTGGCAGCAGAGGAGCAGTGTCTGCAGCCCAGTCATCCTTACCATATGTGTGCCCCAGAGAGAGTCTGGCATGAGACGAGAGAGACACTGGAGCTAGAAGGATGCTACGATACCTGGTCCTTGTCTCTTAAATTGGCCTGTAGTGAAAGATATATTGGAGCTTGAGGAAAATGTTGACCAACCCTAGGAACTGGTGTGACATCACTGTAAGAGCAATGGACTCCTAGCCACAGCATGGAGGGAGCAATGTAAGGATGGTAAGAGGGGTCTCTAAAATCCTCCAATAGAGTGTAGAACCTGCTGGAGGTGGGATTGGAGCAATAGAGTCCAAGTCACAGAGACAGTGAACCTAGAAGCAGAAGTGTGGTGAAGAAGTCCAGAGCTAAGAGATCTTCAACATCCAAGTCTCAGCAGAGAGGCCCAGCAGAAAGTTTGAGACAGAACTTGTTACAGTCGGATCCCGATGGACAGAACTGAGCAAAACCCTGAGAATAGGCTGTCTGAACAGAAGCCTTGACTGAGAACAGTGTCTATTGTTTATTTCATTCTTCATTTGTGCTTATATTTTTAAAACTCGAATCTGTTATTTTTATTTTAAAAATCTTCTATCCACATATACAGGAATAAAAGATAATAGATATATTTCTTTGGAATTTTTTTTACGTGATTACCTTCTTCTCCTCAGTGTGTATGTGCTATAACTTGTATCTTGGAAAAAAGTTTGTGTCTTTCCTACTTTTCTCATATTGTAGTGCAGAATGCTTTCTCTTTGCTTTTAGTATTTGCTACTCATTACATTTTACTCATCTCTACTGTATTTATTCTAATCCTTTAGCCCATTCACTGGGGGGTTTTGTGGGTTTTTTGTTTGTTTGTTTGTTTGTTTTTTTACTACTTAAAGACATTACATGTTCTCCATTCAGGGCCCTGTGCTGCTCTGCTAAATCCCTGTAGTCAAGAGTAATCACAGTGTCTATTCCTGCAAGGACCACTGGGAGAGTCATCAAAGCATGGCAGTTGGTGCTGCTTAACTTCTGCTCTGAATATTACCCCAAGTGAAAACTTATCACCAGAAGTCTTGCATAAAAACTTAAAGTGGGAACAGAAAACACACAAAATTTCAATTGATGCATGGCACTAAGACATCAGAATGACACCAAATATGTGGTGAGCAACCCTCCAATCTAGGAACACAGGAAGAAAATGTATTTCATGGTTAGAATTTAAATATTGGAACCAGAGTTGCAACAGTCATGAACTGCCTAAGCTGGGTGCCAGGAACCAAACATAAGCAGTATGGTATCTCTCAGGTCCTGGTAGTTTTTATTTTTACTCGGGTTATGCCCCCATAAAATGGGAATAAATCAATAATGGTGGGTCAGAAAAGGTATCTGCAGTAAAATTTATAACCTTCTGAGTCATCAGTGGGGTGAGTGTCTGCTTTGACATATTCCAAGTTGTCAGAGGTGTGTAAACCTCATTTTTCAAGAGGTGTACAAACTGTCAACTGTTTGACCAAATTTGTGTAAGAGTCTTAGGGCAGAAAAGATTATTTAAAGTGCAGTAAATGCTGAAGCCTCCGCACCCCACCCCACCCCCAGCCTCCCGCACTGCCCAATGCTCTTTGGACTCTACTGCCTGATACCTATTAATTGAGAACAGCAGAAACAAAGAAGTTGACAGCATATCTTCCCTCCAAACAAACTCCAGTGGAGCAGTTATTTACAGGGATTCATCAGTATCCTGGAAGCCTTTCCGACATCTGCCCCTCCCAATCTCTCACCTGGAGCAGAAATCCTTCCTTACCTTTGGATAGAACTTAGGAAATGAAGAGGAGCACTTGCAGTCTTCTCTCCTGAATCAGGATGCTCTGATGGTTGCCCTAGGCACCTGGTGTTTTATCATCCCTCCAATTTCCTGGGCGGTCCAGAGCATTAGCAAAAATTTTCTGCGGAGGCAGCTAAATTAGAGCTACTTCTGCAAACACAGTGTTAAAGAAGAAAGTGAAATTAGAAGTACTCAGTAGACCTAAATTATCAGTGGCTGGTGCAGAATTCAAGGAGAGTGTTTGCTAACAGGTTATCACAAGGATTCTCAGGATTATTCAGCTGAGGGGTTCTAAAAAGGGCTGGTCCTTGGGAGCTGTAACATACAGCCATGTTCATGAGGCAGTTTGAGAAGCTCAGGAATGAGGCTGTCTCATCTGATATTATTTTGGGTTCAGTTGCT